>NW_027070261.1:0-100140 GCF_002906115.3 Quercus suber
TTATTATTTTTCTAATGAAAACTTGTTTATTTATTGTTTTGTGACTTTCATTTCTTAATATTAAACGTGTGAATATCCACTTAAAATTTATTTTTATTTATTTATTTTATATATTATTAGTTTTTATTTGATTTATTTGAATTATTTAATTATTATCAATTAAATTATTTATGATATTTTTTTCTTTAAAAAATTAAAAAATAAATAAAATTTTAAAACAAACACCCACCACAAACTCCAAAATTATTTATGATGTTATAATACGGAGTTTCCAAGAACTTATCATTAAAAAAGAGAGAAGTTTGGAACGTTTATCAGCTTTTTCATCTCAAATGGGCTTGAATTGGAAAAAGTTGATGAATAATATTGGAGTTAATGGTTGCCGAAGCTCGTGAATGGTGATAACGTTTTTCCAAGTTCAAAGTTCCAACTACTACAAATAGCAAAGGTCAAATGTTTGTGCGTGCTGGAAAGTCAACGCGGTCGACCATACAATAAACAATCTCCGCGGTTTCCCTCACATGCAAGGAAACTCCTAAATGCTTGTCTTTTACTCTATTATTATTTTTTTATATATAAAAGAAAATTAAAAAATTGGAACTCTCAATTAATTTATTTATTATAAAAATTGGACCGGACAAATAATTAGAAAAAGAAAGTGGTTTCCGAACACTATTAAAAAAAAAAAAGTGATACGATTATCTTGCATTAAAAAGAATTCAATTAGATTAAAGATTATACTAGGTGGTTTAAATCATTTAGGTGTTTATGTTTTGATTACATTTGATCAATAAAATTTCATAGAAATTTATTACAAGGTTAAATAATTCATTTGAGTACAAATTTAATAATTTAATAAATTGCTAAATATCTAATTGAATAAAAAAAAATTCTAAGAATACATACTTTTTCTAATTGCTTCTCTTTGAAAAATTATTATAAGAGACATGATATTCATTCTCTTACTATCACATTAATAATGGATGTTACTATGAAGTTAATTAGTAGAACTTGTGAACTCTAAGAGTATTCATTAATTACTTTCTTCTTTTCAATCCTATCTCTCTAAAAAAAAAAAAAATTCCCAATAAAAATTCATAGAGTGAATTGCAAATTGCACCCCTGAAGTTTGAGGATGTTTGAATTTTACATCCTGAAATTTTAGAATTTGGATTTTACCACCTGAAATTTAGGGTGTTTGGATTTTACACCCTAACATTTCAGAATTTAGATTTTATCCTCTAAATTTTGGAAGTGTTTGGATTTTACACTCCCAAATTTTGAAACTTTAGGATGTAAAATCCAAACACTCTTAAAATTTAGGATGTAAAATTCAAATTCTGAAACATCAAGGTGTAAAATCCAAACACCCCCAAACTCAGGGGGTAAAATCCAAATTCTTAAATTTTAATATAAAATCCAAATATTCCCAAATTTTAGGAGTGTAAATTATAATTTACCCATATTCATAATAGGAAAGATGTCATGTCAATTAAAATTTAAAACCATGCACATCATTCACCAGTGGGAAAAAAGAAGAAACGAAAACAAATAAAAGGCACCTTAGTTAGCAAATTTTGAAATTAGATAAAATTTTGTCTCTATCTTTAAGGCAATAGGAAATAAAATGGCTAGAAAATCTTTCTATTAATTTTGTTGTGTATATCTACAAAACTACAAGGGGGAAATCCTAATATTGAATAATGCAAATAATAGGTTCCTAAAATTATGCAGTCAAAAGGNAAAGCTGCTGCCTCCACATTAAATGCTCTACAACGAAAACTCTGGCCGCATTAAATGTGGAACTGATACCTGAGCAGTGGCTTTTTAGACTTATAGCTACTACCTAAGAGCTTTGGGAGGAGATTGATGTGACAAAGATCAACAGCAGCAGATCTGACATGCACGTGTATGGTGGAGATGAAGGGGGAACGCAGTATATAAGGAGGAAGGAGCTCTGAGAAAGGGGGGACTCTTACCAAAAAAAAAAACACTGTAGCAACCTGAGCTAACTTTGTAACCATTGTCACTGTGACTCAAGAAATAACAAGTGGAAGCTCCTCGAACTATTGCCGAGGATTGAACTGCCTGCCTAGATCCACATTCGTTTTACTTATCATTTCTTCAAATCATAATCAGTCGTTGTTACATTCATCAAAGCCCAATTCTTCTACCCACTCTCTATAAATTTATTGTATTGAGCCTGTTGGGCGCGAGCTGACCTATCCCTTAGGGAAAGTGCCCAAATCCAGCACTTACAGGCAGCAAGGCAAAAAATAACCTTTGCGGAGTGGCTTGCTGACCTTGGTGGTTGGGTTATCCATGGTGAAGAAGTTCCGGAGGAATGGAGCAAAAAGAATAAGATAGTGGAAGCCCTCGAATCCTAAATAGAGGAGACGAAACTCTTTCGGTTGGAAGCATTTCTAGGAGGCTAAGGTCTAAGAGAGAGCCTAGTGTTAGCAATAGCAAGAAAGGCAAATCCAAGCCCCCAGTGATTGTGTTGCATGATTCTCCGGTTAGGGGCGCAAGTCCTACTTCCATAGCTCCAGCAGTATAGGCTATTATGCCTTCACCATTGTCAACTGCCGGAGTTGCTCTCTCTGTGAGTCCAAATCCCAAGGCAAAGAAGTATAAAAACTACTGCCCACAAGATGAAAACTGCTGAATCTGATGTTGGGAGCTCTTCCGGTGAGGTCAATATTTTAAGATTAAGCCCCCTCCTTTTTTGGCTTTCCTTGGCTTTTTTTTTTTTTTTTCTTCCATTCTTACACCGGCATATTTTTGTGTTGTTAGCTACCCATCAGTCTAGCGATAATGAGAATACTCAGTTGGAAGAGCATAGGGGTGATTTTACGGACACTATCGTAGATTTTGGTAACCTTCTGTTACTCGCCTCCCTATCATCCTGTGTTTCTGCTACTGCTAATGGCATTTCTATCACAGGTCTAGTTGCTGATTCCCCAAGGGCATGTGAGAAAACCGAGGAAGTTGGCGAGATTTGGGACATTGTTAGTCCTATGATGATGCCTAGAGTGGCTACTGATGCTAGTGGAGCTAGAGGAGAGGCTGATGTACCCCCACTGGTTCATGAGGAAGCTGCTGGAAGTGGTGCAGCTGGAAGGAATGTTGCTTCTCCTCTGCTGTCAGCTGAAGGAGCTGTTTGTACTGGTGCTGCTAGAGAGAAGGTTGCTGACCCTCTACTGGCACCTGAAGAAGCTGTCTGCACTAATGTTACTGGAGAAAGCACTATTAATGAACCTACCATGCCTTCGCTTGACCTTGATCCTCCCCAAAGCAGAAAAAACATAAGTACAACTTCTATCACTTATACCTTGACAATGTGCAAAGATTTTACTTTGAATTTGCTTCTCCAAAAAAAAAAGAATTTTCCTTTTGTTTCTTTGTTAAATAAATTGATTATGCTAATCTTGTTTGACAGTTGCAAAAAAAAAGTCATCAAGTGGGCACTTCATATGGTTAGGTTTCAAAATTTTGCAGAGATGTTCAGCCAAGAAGGGGAGAATGACAAATCTCCTGAGGATTTTTATACCTTCTCCAGGGCCACCGTGAAATTCCAGTGATCTGATGTCCCTGTGGATGGTCTGCCTCTACTGGAGAAAGTATTGTCAAAGCATCCAAATTTTATGTCTAACTAGACATATGGTAATGCTGTGAGGAAGGTGATGTTTCAATCCTTGGCTGTGGTTCTACTGGACATGGAGTGCACGCCCCTTAAGAGTTCTAATGTGCACAAAGTACTTGAGTGGAAGAACATACTCAATGAATTGCAATCCATGAAGTTTGATGTCAAGTTTATTCTTGATTGGCTCCGAGCTATGGCTGAATCATGCATTACTCGTGATGGTGAGATGGAGTTGGCTGACCTTGTGGTGAAAATTGCAGCCTTAGAGAAAAAAATTGCAGCAAAGTCAGCAGAACTTTCTTCTTTAACCAATCAAAGGGATTCCATTGCGCAGTCCTTATCCACCAATGGTGGCTCTTCCTCAATGGAGACCTTTGGCGAAGGCTTATTGGATTAAGCTATCCATGTCTTAGTTTGCTTTATTAGTATTTTGTGAGTAAATGTAAGGTGTACTTAAAGTGTTATTACATGTTTTGAAACTCTCCAGTTGCAGAGGTTCTTTCTTTTTGTTCATGTAATGGAAAAACAAAACTCATCTAGTGGTAAGCGCTGTTACTGTTTATGTATGAAAATTTATTCAGTTGTAAGTATTGTTGTGTTTTAAGGAAAGACTTGTTCAGCTATAACTTGTTCAGTTATAAGTGTTGTCATTGTTTGTCTGAAAAACTTATTCAGCCGTAAGTGCTGCCGGCTTTTTTTTTTTTTTTTTTTTTTTTTTTTTTTTTTTTTTTTTTAAACTTGTTCTGCTGTAGGTATCACTACTGCTTGTATAAAAAGGAAAATTTACTTAGCTATAGATGTTGTTAGTAAAAAATTTATGTATAGACTAGAAAAGATATTTTCTGTGTAAAAAGGAATGTTTATTGTTATTATTATTATTACAATATATATATATATATATATATATATGAGATGGGTTCAAGTTACACCTGGTGTAACTCTTTAGAGTTACAACTTTTTAAAAATCCAACGGTCAAAAAAGACCCTCATTAATACTAATATTTTGATTAGGATCTCATTAATTATCCCTCATTTATTATATTTTATACCTATCTTTAAACCCAAAAAAAGTGTTACGTCTAACTCTCTCTCTACGCTACCACAGCCACAAAAATCAAGAAGTTGCCTGGTGGTTCTGCACGAGCTTTCCTAGTCCCAGAACCATCCTCGACAATGATCTTGCTCTCACATGTTCCTGTTGAAGGAATACAAAGAAAGGATTGGCTTGTGGACGTGAAATTCCATGACAAGATGTTGTGGATTTGAGCTGTGGAAGCTGAAAATACTATGAACTTGTATTCATTGAGAAACGGTGAGAGATCAAGTTGCTCAGAGAAGATTGGTTTTGTTGGGTAATCTTCATCTTTTAATCCTAAACGAATGTCCATCCAACGACGTGGACCATCGTAGGTGTCCAAGCTCGATGAACCAAACCATCATTTAGGACAATACCAACATCGGACACATTGATTATCATCATACATTGTAATTGTATTACTGTCCGTGAATGAGAAAAATACAAAGTTATGAATTATGATAGACACATCTTCTGAATGAGAAAAAAGTAGTGCAAATATATTTGTAAAGTCATTGGCAATAAAAGGAATATATGTAAAAGGTTTTAAATAATAAATAAGAAGAGAGAAACAAAATTGCTATTAATTAAGTGAATGAGGTGTAAGTCAATTAGCATTTAATGTTTTTTTTAACCATTAGATTAATTACAAATCTACGGTCTACGAATAGTGTAACTCTTGTCAAGTTACACCAGGTGTAACTTGAACCCATCTATATATATATATATATTTACTATTCATGTGTTAGTATACTACCCATGGTAGAGGAAACCTCCAGCTGTAGCCGCTATATTCCCCCTTTTTTTTTTGAAAGTATCGTTTTCAACAAACACAAAATGTTTTGTTGTTTAAAAAAAAAAAGAAAAAAGAAAAAAGGGAAATAGGGTGTCCATTCATTCATATACATATACGTATATGTATATATGTGTGTGTATATATATATATTTTAAGAAAGAGAATAACTATGGTTTAAAAGGGAAGCTTAACCCTTTCATGACTATGGCAAAGGCAATGCTTACTTGTTATTTTTGAGATAGTTTATAGGAAATATGATGATTGTGTTAAGTATAATATAGCTCTAACCATTTGCCATTGATAGTTTCTGTGAGATTTTGCCTTCCATGGCTAAACAATAATAGTCGTTGTTATAGACTTCTTTTGCAAGATAAAGGTCTTCAGATGTAGCAATGCTAGATTGATTCGGCCTTTTAGATTGAAGCTCCCAAGTGTAAGATGGTTGATCTTGATAATGTTTAAGATTTCAAGGGTTTCAATGATATGATGATTAGGGTGCATGGGGTTACCATGGCCTTGAATATGTGTGGGGTTGCCACGGGTTTGAATATGTGTGGGGTCACCACAACTTTGATGGTGATAATGAAGGTTCTTTGAGGGATGACCGCCGGTCTATTTGGTCCAGCAGTTGATCCAATGAGACTTTCCTTTAGTGATTGAGGCAAGATTAATGATTCCAACTGCAAGGATTTATTGAGTTTCTTAAATGATTCGAACTCCTATATTGGGATGGAAAACATCATCGGTTTTATGCCTACAAAATAGACAAATCTCAAAGTCTAAGAATCATGACAATGGTTGAAACAAATAATATGTTTTATATAATAATTTTGATTAATGGTCGCAATTATGGTCGAGATAAAGTAATATATGTTTACTGTGATAGCTTTGATTGAATGATGTATGTGACATAATATTAAAGTAATTTTTATTAAGTGGTATATTAATAATAGAGTAACATATATTCAATATAAATTTAAAGAAGTGATGTAATGACTTATCTTGGATAGTTCATGACTCCAGCTGTATATTAGTGAACTTTGGCAATCCAGCAGCATGATGACATGAGTACAGTGGTGAAGACTCAATATACTATGATAAGTCCCTTTGGGGTTTGATACATTAAGTTTCCCCTTTCATGTTGATGACGATATGACCTTAAGTTTGTGGAGCCATGGCAGTCCAAGAAAGACATTATAGGCCACGGCAAGATTATCCACATGAAATCTTGTAAGTGCAATAGTATGACCATCCTCAAGTACCAACTCTATATGCTGCCAAGGGTATATTCTTGGACTCCTTAATATTGGGGTAAGTAATGGCATGCACAATTAATAGGAAAGTTTGGCTAGAATAGATTGTTATTGCTGGAATACAGCATCAGGCACAGCTGGATAGTGCAAGCTGTTATCGCTGGAGTTCAGCATCAGAAGCAACAGGGCAATGAAGGCCGCTAATGCTAGAAGTTGGCATCAGGTGCAGCTGAGGAGTGCTGCCTTTGTGCTACTAGGTGAACATTATCTTGACTTCCTTCTTGTCGGCTGTTAAGCAACCTTGGGGACATGATAGACATTCAGTTATGGTTGGCTCCCCAGTGAAGTTGCCAAAATGTTGCGGGAAAAAGCTGATGTTCTCGAATGCAATGTGGGGAAGCCAAGTCAAAACTCAACGATGGGCTCTTGAGATGATGCCCAAAGGCTTTCGGTGTAGTGATAAGTCTATCCAACCAAGAAATAAAGATTGCACCTTGACAAAACAACAACAAAGCCCAATAAAACACTTCACAATAGTTAATTAGTAGATTAGTGGTCTTGTTTTGACAATACAAGAAAAATAGATTCTCCAATAGTAGGGTGAAATTAAACTTAAAGTCCAGCAGTCAATTATTAAATAGATTTAAAAAAGTTTTCACTTTTGAAAGTCCTTATGTGTCTTGGTCAGGGGGGTCTATTGTACGTTCAGCCATCATTACATCAATATGAGAGAAGAATTCCATTGTTACAAATACATTATATCCTTCAATAGTAAAACAAAAAGTAAACAACTAATGGTTCCATTGTGACGAGGAAAGAGTTATTTGGCATGGCATGAAGGGAGAGAAAGATTCCGACTCAATGCAGATATTGAACTAAGATTCTTGGGGAGTATATATGTGGGGCATGAATGGGGTAGTAAAGGCTACTTTGAGTAAGCAAGTGTGTAGGCTTACAATGGGAAATGTTAAAACGAAGTCTTTAATGGGGAAGAAGGTTGTTTATGGCTGATTAGAAGGCATTTTATGAACTTAAAATATGCAGAAAAAGGGAAGGGAATGTCTAAAGCTAAATGGGTATGGACAAAAATGGCTTATTTATGGGTTAGTGGGGCTAACTACAAGCTGAAATTTGACAGAATAACAAGAATATCACAGCTTTTCAGAGGGCTTGGTATGTGTTTGGGGGCTGACGTGCTTATCCTTTTATAGTGGAGTTTAGGGACGTATTAATTAGCAAAATTCCAAAAACGTAGGACTGATCAGGAGGCAGAATAGTAGACTTGATTATCTTAGGATTTGGCTATAAATGATAGTTCTCTTTTGGTTTGGCTTGCCACTTTGGGCAATGTCACATATGGGTAAAATCAACATTATCTCGCATTAAATGCTTGGATCTCTGAGGTTTCATTCAACCAATGAGGTTAAGACAAACATTAAGGAAAGATGCCAATGCTGCAATTGAGATTTGGACCATAGGAAGTAGGATTCAACACCCTAAGCCAGGTGTTAAAGTTTAAGCCTACCTCAGAAGGTTCTGCTGGAGATCCCCTTTTGCCCTCCAAACCACATGTTCCAAAATTTTCCCCTTTAGGATTCATGAGCTTGGCACATGAACCAATTCTTGAACATTTTTGGCATTTACAAGCTTGATTTTTTTGAAATCTAAGTGACTTGGTTATGGCACCCTTCCACAAGAGATGGAGCCTTAAGGAAAATGATGAAATCCCATTAATCATTGGACTTTAGCTGCTAATACAACCTCTGAACATCATGCACGTGATAAGGACAGTGCCAGAAAGCTGATGGAACACCCTTTAGTTCATTCTTAGGGATTTGGTTGTCTCTAGAAAAACCTAGGTTAGAGATAAACAAGAAAGGAGCTAGCTGGCTGGTTCAGTTCTCTGCCCTCTTTGGTTTGGGCCTATTCACACATGCTAGGCCCTTTGGCTGGGTTGTATTTATGTCCCTTTTTACTTGGGCTTGTTCTTCCTTTGTCACATATTTGGGCCTACAAAATAGACATTAATGACACATATTGCCATGAATTTTCATTCCTCATGGACTCTCATTGTTAGTTGATATTCAACATAGTTTGGGTTTTGATAAATATTTGTAATGGGTTTTTGAGCAATGATTTTGTATTATTCAAAATAATTACATGAGCCTTAATTATTTCAAAACACTTTGTTATTTAATATTTTCAAATGATGGATTCCATAGCATAAGTAATGTTTATGGTTAATAATCACGTTATAATTATGATGAACTTGAATAATTATCTTGAGTTTCAAAAATAAGTATTATGAATGTTGTAATATAAGATAGATAGTGAACATATGTTCTTATATAAATCCCATGAGCTTATAATATGGTATGAAATAAGTAGATGTCATGATTCTAAGATAAATAATCATAATTTCCCATGGACTTTCATAAGATGATTGCCATGGGTTTTGGAAATAGATAATTGCCATAAATTTCATGGGCTTGTAATATTATAGTAATAGGTTTAAGGACTTAAAACATTACTCATTATTGGACTTTAAATGAAATACTCATGATATAATATTTTACCAAGTATTAATAACCTTGGGCTTTTAAAATATTGCCAGTCAAAAGCCAGTGAGAATTGGGCTTTAAATATTGCCAATGAAAATTGGGCTTTTTGATATTTCCAGCGAGAATTGAGTTTTTGATGTTGCCAATGAAAATTGAGTTTTAAATATTGCCAATAAGAATTGAGCTTTTTTTATATTATTAGTGAGAACTGGGTTTTAAATATTGCCAATGAGAATTGGGCTTTTTGATATTACCAATGAAATTGGGCGTTTTGATAAATAAATTGCAATGGGTTTAAATCATGGGCTTTGATAATGGATTTTAATTCCATCAATAAAATTGTTTTGTCATATATTTGAATCATGGGCTATGCAAATATCGCTAAGTATGAACATTCTTGGGCTTTTAAAAAAGAATGAGATTTTAACTTGCCCAATAAAATAAATAATTTATGGGTGAGTTTAAATTATTGGCTTTGCAAAAAATATTGGGTCTTATGACGTTTTATATTTGTAGCCCAATTTTGTGATGGAAAGAAGAATAATTATGAGCTGGAATGATAATAGAAAAAAAATAATACTTAGAGAAGCCCAATAATTTGTTGGTGATTTTCGAAAATAAATAGGTGTTATTTAAATAATATTAGGGGTAAAAATGTACCCTAACAACATGCTTAAAAATAAACCACTAAAAGGTATCCGCCAAAGCTCTTTCTCCTCTATAATATGCCCATGCATGGAATTTGTTGGTCTCTATCCTTTGAGCCTAAAATGACAAGAACAAAATTGCCTTCAAATTAGATTATGAATATGCAAAGATCCTTGGCAAACTAAACAACAGTATTAGCAGTAATAGCTTCAACTGTTTCAACTAAGTGGGGAAGAGGAATTCGTTGACTCAATGTTGCTATGGTTAGACTGTTTGAGGCTCAAATAACTACTCTGATGCCTGCTTGCCACGAATAAATATAGCTTAAAGCATTCACAGTTAAAAACCTAAAACATATAGCTTGTAGCAATTTAAAAAGAAACTTTATCTATTTTAGTAACTCATTTTATAATACACTTCACATCAAAATTTCTATTTTTTTAAAAACTCAATTAAAATAATAAAAAACTCGTTAAAATAACAATAAACAACCACCACAAAAACCTACACAACAATAATAGCAACAGCCACCTCCGTTGTCACCCGCACCAGCCACAACCAACCTTCCTCTTGCATTTCTCAACCACAACCATAAACACAGCACAACTATTAACATAATTCAAAAAATTCAATGACCATTTTGCCCCGCAACCCACTGTGACCCAACCACCCAAATCGAGCCATCGAAGCCACAACCACCCAAATCACTGTGACCTAACCACATCCACCGTGACCCAACCATCAAAATTACAACCAAATCTCAATCCCAAACCTGCAGTCGCATTACCACCAACAGCCAGAAAAAAAAAAAAAAAAAAAAAAAAAAAAAAAAAAAAAAAAAAAAAAAAAAAAAAGCCTAGAAAATGGACCCAATGGAAGGAGGCTTTGGTCTAGGTGAATGGGAGAGAAGAGAGGAAGCAGGGTGAAGGGAGAAGCTGGGCAAAGGGAGAAGGGGCTAGGCAGAGGGAGGGCTGGGCTGGGGACATGGAATTGATGGTGGCATCGGCCATGCCTGCGTAAGAGATAGATGGTGAGATTAGGAGGCAGAGTTGTGTCCCTATTTGTTTATTTCTGCATGAGAGAGAGATAATGAGATAAGAGATAAGGTAGAAACTAGAAAGGAGTCGCGTGTGGGAGAGGTTGAGCATGGGTGTGATTAAAATATTATTTGTAGCAAATAACTCTTAACTACAATGGGTTGCTATCTCTTGTAGCCCACACTATGAGTAAAAATATTATAGCAATGAGTCAAATATAACAACTTTATTGAGCGTTGATGAAGTTGAGAAGTTCACCAATAAGTCACGTAGTGCTCTTTTCGCCTATATGTTAACCTGCACGAAATAAAGGAGAAAACCTATCAAAAGGGCACCTGTGTGGTACCGGCCAAATACCCTCTGAAGGTCAAGTCAGAAAATATTCTCTCAACTCTAGAGTGCTAGAGAGGGTAAAATCATGCGTACCTTGGTTTGTGAGGGTATTGAGGCTTTTATAGTAGTATAAGGTTGACATCTCTTTCTTGGTGCGGAAGTCTTTTCCTTATAGGACTCTCCTTGTAGAATCCTAAATGTGATGGACAGATCTCCTCCTTATGGGGAAGATCTTTACCAAATATATAAGATTTTCGGAGTCCTATTAGCGCAAGAACTCTACTTGGGCCCTTATGAGAGTGGGCCAAAGTATCCCCCACGAGGGGTCCAACAGGCCCATGGACAACCAGCCCACCTTCCTTCACTCCGTCCGTATCCGGTCCGTTCACATGAGATCCGTCCATTGGAGGCCCGTGCAAATGACGGGCTCGCTCATCCTGACGTCTGCGGACCATATACGGCCCGTCCAATGACATTCCAGTGTGTATTTTCTCCCTTTCAAGCGTGTTTTTAGTGTTTGGGTTGCTAAAATGACTATTTAGTCATTTACCTCATTGTGAATGCTCTTAGTCAATTGTGCTATATATAATTCTTTGGGATGCCTAGGGGAAAAAGATCTTGTATCCTTATCTGTTTTCTCTTATGCTCCGTTTATTTTGATGAAAAACCTTATATAAAGATAGTTTTTTGCATTTTTTAGTGTTTGGTAGCATCAGAAAAAATGAATTAAAGGAAAACTATCTTTAATCAACATAAAAGGTATGGTTTATTTTTTAGAGGTAATTTTCCAATAAATTTTTTTAGAAAACAATTCTATCACATAGCAGACTAAAGAAGGGAAGTTAAGAGATTGTTTTCTAATTCATTTAAGGTTGCAACTCATAAGAAAATAAGATAATTTTATAAAAAATACATTTTGAAAATGACTCATTTCCTAGAAAATATTAACATCGAAACAAACAAAACATTAATTAAAGTTGGTTTTACCCAAAAACAAAATAAAAGTGAACACAAAATATTCATGTTGGGTTAGTTGGTTTTATTTATTTATTTTAAAAAGACATAGCATGTTGGGTTTTTTCTTTTCTTAGTAACAAAGTTGTGTTACCTAAAATTATGTTTACAAAATATAATTTCAGCTTAGTTGACTGAATTTAAATTAAATTATGTTTTGAAATCACAATTTCAAAACTTATATTTATAAAATAAAATAAAAAGCTAGATTTCCAAATAACTTTAAATATTACCAATTTAAATATTTATTAAAGGGGAAATTGCAGATAACTCACCTGTGGTTTGGCCCGTTTTAAGAATGCCTACCCGTGGTTTGAAATTTGTCACTTAACCCACCTGAGGTGGCCTCCGTTAGACCCCCGTTATCCACCTCTGCCCTTTCCGATAGAAATTCCTCTTTACTATATAAGCCAAAATTAGAACCCAAATAGAACCCTAAAAAAAAGAAACAAGCTCTCTCCCTTTCTCTACCTTAGAACCCCCAAAAATACCCAAACCCATAATCCCTCTCTTTACTTTGATTGCCAAAGTGAAATCCCTGAACACTTGCTGGGTTTTTTTTTTTTTTTTTTTTTTTTTTTTTTTTTTTTTTTTTTTTTTTTTTTTTTTTTTTTTTTTTTTTTTTTTTTTTTTTTCCTGATTTTTTTACTGGGTTTTTCTTGTTTCTTTGTTTTTGCATCCCAATCTGGGGTTTTGGGCGGTGGCTAATAACGGTGGTGGTGGTAGTTTGGCAAGGCTATGATTTGATGGTGAGGTGAGTTGGTTGTGGTGTTGGATTTGCTAGATTGCTGGGTTTTTTTCTTTCTTTTTTTTTAAGATTTTTCTTTTACTTGCAAATCTGGGTTTTTTTAGACAACCCAGCAAAAGAGAGAGGTTAGAGTTTTAGAGAGAGGGTATACATTTCTGAAGTACCTACCAAATGTGAAGATGGATTTAAGCTAACAAAGAAGATACTTTTTGAAGTACTTGATACTGTAAATAAGCCATGGGTATAACACTGCCAAGTCTCTGCCACTGCCTCGCCACCATCAAAAGCGACAGCCGTCGCAAGTACAAAACCATGAGCAATCCGAGCCTCCCTTCAGATATGAGTTTTCATAAATCCCTTCACAAAACCAACACAACAGATCCCCTCACCGACCTTCAATATGCAAAACCAAGGAATCCGGTCCCCATATTCCGCTTCACGTGCCGCCACGTGCCGCCCGAGTTTTCTGACCACCGATCCACTTGTCATCGCCCTTAGCCGCCGCTTGCCAGCAATGGCTACGGCAGATCTCCACCACAGAGGCGCTCAGATCTATTTGTTTTGTACTTCTGACTCTTCATCTCTGACAAATTCCAATGCTTTGTCAGTGGTGTATTGGGGACACGGAGAGAGTGAGAGAGAGCATAACGTGATTTTTTTTTTTTTTTGAGAAAGAGCAAAGCGTGATTTTGGAAACTAGAAAAGGACAAAAAAAAAAAACTTTGGTTGACGTGTTTTTTTTTAAGGCCTTTAGATGTTATACTTGCCATGTGTCATCCATCTTCTTAAAAATGGAGAAAACTGGAGATATTTAAACTAAAACCGGAGGTGAGCCTCTCCCACTTGAAAACTGTGGGTGAGATGCTCTTGAATCCTGCGCTGGTGTTTCCAGGCTCTTGAATCCTACTCTTGAATCCTGGTTGGTTTTTGATATTTTTCTTTTACATTTTATGTGAAGAAGAAGAAGAATGAGAGAAAAGAGGAGAGAGACATAAAATATAATGAAAAAGACACATTTACCCATATTTTTAACGGTGAAAAGGGAGAGGTGGGTAACGGGGGTCTAATGGAGGCCATCTTAGGTGGGTTAAGTGACAAATTTCAAACCATGGGTGGGCATTGTTAAAACGGGCCAAACCATAGGTGGGTTAACTGCATTTTCCCCTTTATTAAAATAATATTATGGGAAAATTGCACTTTACCCACCTGTGGTTTCACTTGTTTTAACAAAGTCCACCCATAGTTTAAAACTTATCACTTAACCCACATGAGGTGACCTCTGTTAGACACTCGTTACCCACCCCTGCCCTTTCCGTTAGAAAATCCCTTTTACTATATAAGCCAAAATTAGAACCCCAAAAAGAAGAACGAGCTCTCTCCCTCTCTCTACCTCAAAATCCCTAAAAATCCCCAAACCCATTATCCCTTTCTCTCTTTACTTCGATTGCCAAAGTGGAATCTGATCATTTGCAAGCAAGGAGGTGTACTGAAGCTTGGGATTTTCGCTATATCAGGTATGAAATGACTTTGTAGGGTTTACCATTGTTGTGTTTGTTCTTTTTAATGTGTAACGATTAATGAAGGTGATTCTGATTAAAGGTTTTCTGTCATAAAATTAGTAGTTTTCTATTAAATGATTTTTTTTTCTTCTATAGTTGACATTGATGACTGTGGTCCCTAGGAATATTTTGGGTAGATGCATCTTTAGGTTGTATATGGTCCCATGGAAACAAATTGTTTAGTTGATTGTGCTTCTTGTCTCCCCTGACCCCACGTTAAATGGTATTTTATGTTGTATGAAATTATTTTGCATTTGTCAATGATTGGTGCTCTTTGTGCATATGTTGGTTCTGTATTTAATTACTATTTTTTGTGCATGTGTACTCCTGCAAATGGCTGATGAAATTCGTTTTGATTATACTATTCACCATAGTGGGTATTTTGAGTGAAACCTTAGTTTAGAGTATGTAGGTGGTGAGGTTTCTGTAATGGGTAATGTTGATCCAAATCTACTAAGTCATTTTGAGATACAAGACATTTTTGCTGATGCTGTGGGACCTATTAACAGTAGGATTTATTGATGTGAACCTCAATCGACATGCTTTAAGAGCCAACAAAAATATTGGAATACTTGCTCAAGAAAACTAAAATTCAAATTTTTGATAGAAACCCTAACCCAACGTTTATAATCGAAATGCGAACCAAAGGTATAAGTGTAACACCTTGACCCAATAATTATAATTGAATCACGAACCAAAGATATAAAGTTTGAATGCCACAAGGAAGAATCCTTGATAAGTTCATAGTTCTTGAAAACCAAAAGAAGAACAAAGCCTCACCTTTTCTGATTTTTATTCAATAAAATCTCTCTATTACAATGAGTGCATGCTACTTATAAGACATGACTGAAAATAGAAAATACAAAAAATGTACTGAATAATAAAACCCTAAATAAAAGTTGATTTGGTCTAAAATTAGCAGATCCAAAATAGGAAAATAGCTAAAAACGTTCCAAATAATAAAAGCCCTAAATTAAGGTAGATCTGGTTTGAAATTATAAGCTTCAGAATAGGAAAAATGTCTATTAACTGATATGGAGCTGAAAGTCAATCAGCCATTAATCCACACCATAAATCACGCCCAATCAAGCCAGATTAGCCCTCAATAGCTTGGATTAAATTTATTACACATTCATCTTCCTTAGGCCAAGCTTGGAATGTCCTGCGTTAGAATCAGTCCAAATCTCTTAAATCAGCTCATTAAGTGCTTCTTTGATCTTCTTTGATCTTGCTTTAGTAATAGGCCAAACTGGAACATGCAATGGATCCTTGAATGCTTGTTGATTCTCATCATTTATTATTTAATACCTTGTGGTAACTTAGAGCAAGGGTTAAGGTTAATTACTTCAGATGACGATGTGACCTACATGCTGAAGGGCCAACAAATGAAATCACACTTTATGTAGATCCTGAAGTTAAACCAATTGCTATTGAAGAACCTATAGTTGGACCAGATCAACCAATTGCAGTAGAAAAGTCATGGGAAATGAATGATGAAGATGATGGTACTAATTCTGAGGAGGTGGCTCTAGTAATGGGTGAACACACTGGGGGCAATGACAATATTATCTCTCTTACAGCATTTGTGGTTGACCCAAATGATGTTAGTGAAGAACCTGTTGAGGGTTTAAGGGATGGTAGTGTTGGTGGGGGTGTGGATGACAATTTTGTAGGTGGGCAACCCATTGGTTGTGGAGAAATGCATGTGGTTAGTAGTGTTAGGTAGAATGTGGATGACTATGCTACCCATGGACAAACTGTTAGTAGTGAAGATATTCATGTGGATGAACTTGATTGGCTAGATGAAGGGTGTCGACACCCGGCCTCGGTCGAAACTGGGCGAAAAAGCCGCCACCATCGTCGCGGGCCTTTGTTTAACCACCCGTCATGGAGACAAATCTTGCGCACGTAGGGCCTCGTTGGAGGTCCCCTCTAGAAATATGGTGTGAGTTGTGTTCTTTGCATGGATCTTCGGGTTCTTTATCTCTTAGTGGAGAAAGGTAGGTCTATCTTTGGCGTTAGGGCAGGAATCCAAGCTAAATTTTAAGGGATTACCAAAGGTAAGTGGAGTCATCACCAGTCATTGGGTTTTTCTAAGGTGCGATTGGTCACCTGTTTCTAGTTGATTTTATTACTGATCCTAGGTTAAGAAAAAGGGAATTTTTCCTAATCTAATGTGGATGGCAAAAAAATCTTTATTCTTAGGTTCGAAAGTTTGATTACATGTGGGGAAGGTGTTAGGCACCCCCCAACACCTATCCAAGGATAGTCCTTTGCTTTGATAAACTTTTAATTTTCAGAAATTGGTAGTAAAAACATAATTTTGGCATTGGCTATCGAGGCTTTGCATACATGGGGGCTTTGAGGTTTGGCTTTATGGGTGTGGTCCTAATCTAGGCTTTACTAAGGCATTCGAGTAAAGTGCCAGATTTCTATGGTGAAAATCTGGCAACAATTCACCTTACTTTCGCAGTGGAAATTAGGCATTGCTTGCCTTAGGTGGCACGAACTGTGACAATCACACTGGAGGGAGGGAGGCGAGCTGGTATATATATACATCATGCACAATGCAAGCACACAGAGCAGGAAATTAAATGCCTACATTCCTAGAGCATGGCCCAAAATATAGGTGCAAGAAAGTAAACAGAGGTCACCATACTCTAGAGATGAGGACGCATGGTACACGACATGATATACCTAATACAAACCATCTAGGGGAGAAAGGGAGGAGTAATGAAGGGGTTTAAAAGTGTACATAACCAAAGGGGAGAATCTAAACTCCTAAACCTACTGACTACAGCCGCTTAGCTTAACCACATGCTCGTATTCGCGTCTCTTTTGCTTATGCCTAGGAAACCGTGCCCTAGCTCCATACATCCTCACTCCATATGTGTACATGCAAAGGCAAAGACAAGAAACCAGCAGTCAAGCAATGGAAGGGAAAGATGCAAAGAGTATATGGAGAGGCATAAAATAGATGAGCGTGATAGACATGGCAAGCATAGCAGGAAAGCAAGCAAACAAGCAAGAAAAGGAGCAAAAGGTGGTGTCCGCGTGGGACAAATGTAGGTTTGGATCGAATGTCCATAACTTCATTATGTTGAAGCATGGATGACACACTAGCAAGCAAGACTCATGCATGGACATGTAAGCAAGTGTGTAAAGATGCATATAAAGCCAACAAGTGGCACAAACAAGCATGGCAAGCATATCATCGCACAGAGCGGAAAAGGGGAAAGGTATGCACGAAGCAACCAGAACCATGGTGATGCCTCCCAAGTGGTTACACCCAAACAAGGCCTCCTAGGTGTCAGGTGTAACCACACAACCACAAACCTACTAAGGGTGTCAAACATGGCAAAACCTAGAACAAGAGAGGCTAACATAAGTATAAAGCATAGAAGCAAGCAAGCATAGACATGCAAAATGGGTGATCCAAGCCCTTTGATATGGCCCAAGGTGTATGGACAATGATGAATACCATAGGGTCTAGATCGAGTCTGAACTAATAGGCCAAAACATAAGAAAGAAAGATAAAGTGACAAAAGGGCTACGATAGCACATGACATGACAAACATAGCCTAGGTTTAGGCACGCGAAAAGAGCAAGATAAATGCTAGGAAAAGATTTAGAAGGTTATGGGTGTGGATGATAGCTGAAAAAACTACATCCACACCCCTAAACTCCAAATCCAAAGTGTATAACCATAGAAAGGAAGATTGGGTATAAGAACAATACCTTGTGTTGTTGGTAAAGAGAGAAGAATCAAGAGGTTTTAATGTATTTTTTGGATTTTTTGTGTGTATTTTTTGGAGTTTGGAAGAGATAAAAACATGTAGAGAAAGTAGGTAGAGAGCAAGAAATTAGAAAAATCTCTTCCCCCTTCAATCTGAGGGGTGCCTGAGGCTATTTATAGCCCCGGCATGCGTTTTGAGGCAACAACCCTTCAAGGACCGCCGGCCTCAAAAGGCCTGAGATAGGACTAATCCTGACACCCCTAGAAAAATCCAGACTCCCTGTTTTTGAAAAGCTATGGAACTTGGAAATCTAACAGTCGAATCAAAAGTTATGGCTCTCGGAAGCTAGCGGTACATCGATCATTGTGTCATCCCCGTTTTCGTGATATCTTGGCCATTATAACTCCGATTTTGACCCATGGATAGTTATTGGAATGAGAATTTGATAATCTTCGCAATGGTGTTTCGACCCGTTCTGACAACCGGATCAAAATTAGGGTTTTTGGGCCCACCCAAGATCAACTTTGGGTCAAACTTTGTCAAAGTTGTCAAAATTCTCCGAGAAGCTCGGGTTTGATGTGAAACTATAAAAAATGTCATTTTGGGAGAGTTTCGACCTAGTTTGACCTTTGGTCCAACCTAGGGTTGACTAGGGGCATTTTGGTCATTTAGCTAAAAAAGGCACTTTGGTTGCTCCAGTGCCCGTACGAGTTGCGCCACGTTGTTCTGGATGTTCTCACAGCCTCATGGAAAGAAAATGATATTTTTTAATTTTTCAGGGTCTAACATGCAAATCGAGGACAATTCATGATTTCGAATTTTGTTGCACCCCGGATTTGGATGCAGAGACAATTCATGGATCGAGACCAGACTTTACCTGCTTGGACCGATATGCTGTAGTTGCTATTGAAATATTTTCTAGGCATGTCTCCACACTCTAGGAGAGGAGAAAGGAGAGGGTTTTTTTTGGGGGGGGGGGGTTGATCGGGTTAGCGATGTCTGGGCCAACGTTAACCTGGTCAACACTGCCCAGCAGCCTTTATAGGAGAGCTGGGACTACCTAACGACCCTAAAAGGTGTGCCGAGTAGCCCATGGCCTATAAAATCCCCTTTTTGGCTCATTTGACCTCATTTCATCGCTCTCTCACTTCTCATATCTTAGAAAAAAAAAATCTCTAGAGCGGATTAAAGCTTAACGGGTCCATCATTTCAGCCTCAGTCCGCCATTTCAGTCTGTTGCTTCAGTCTTCTCTGCATTTGAGGTTGGTGTCTATTTTTCCTTCTTCTCTTATTTTTTCTTCAAAATGTTAGTAGCAATACTACTAGAGATGCATGCTAGTGCTTATTTTATTTTTGGTATTTTCACAATCATATATTTTCCATGATTTATGCCATGCTATCTTAGAAAAATATGCGTATATTTTTGTTTTTGAGATGAGTGAGGGATTATGTGGGAATTTAAATGTTGAAAATAAAATGTGGGATGTGGGTAAGAGGACTTACCTGGTAGTCGGGTGTAGTGGAAATGTGAGCCTAGGGTGCAGTTGCTAGTTTACTCACTATAAATTAGAAATCTTGAAAGCTCTTTGAATGAACGTAAGCCCAGGACACGTGTCATTGGCTTACCCACTATAGATGTGAGTCTAGAGCATAGCTGTTGGTTCACCTATTGTAATTTAGGAATTTGGAAAACTCTTGAATGAATGTGAGCCCAAGACACATGTCGCAGGCTTACCCACTGTAGAATATGAGCCCAAGGATGCGTGTTGCCAATTCACCCACTGTAGATTGTGAGTCCAGAGTGCAACTGCTGGTTTACCCACTATAGATTGCGAGCCTAGAATGCATGTCGTTGACTTACCCACTGTAGATTGTGAGCCTAGGACGCATGTCGCTAGCTTACCCACTATAGAATGTGAGCCTAAGGACGCGTGTCGCCGATTCACCCACTATAGATTGTGAGTCCAGAGCATAGCTGCTGGTTCACCCACTGCAGATTATGAGCCTAGGACTCATGTCGCTAGCTTACCCATTGTAGAATGTGAGCCCAAGGACACATGTCGCCAATTCACCCGCTGTAGATCGCAAGTCCAAAGCATAGCTGCTGGTTCACCTACTGTAGATTGTGAGCCTAGGACGCGTGTCGCTAGCTTACCCACTGTAGAATGTGAGTCCGAGGATGCATGTCGCTGGTTCACCCACTATAGATCACGAGTCCAAAATACAGCTGTTGGTTCACCCACTATTGATTGTAAGCCTAAGACACATGTCACTAGCTTACCCACTGTAGAATGTAAGCCTGAGGACGTGTGTCACTGATTCACCCACTGTGGATTGTAAGCCTAGGATGCATGTCACTAGCTTACCTATTGTAGAATGCTTCTAAGAATCTGCTTTTTTGTGAGATCATATGCTTGACATAGACCTGCATAACATGTTTAGGAAAAAGTGTTAGTTCATCTGTGTTGCCATTTAACTTTTAGGCTTACTAGTTGTGTCTGAATTACTTGTTGTTTTGTAGATCATGTCTCAGAGAGCTAGTTCCATGGGAGACCGGGGGAAAGCCCTCATGTATGCCACGTCCCACAAGGATGATTCTTCTGACCACTTAAACTACAAGAAGGTGGCTTGAGTTCAACAAAGCTATTTTGACTACGGGGAGAAGGATATTGGACTCGTCGGCGGTATATCTATAGAGACCCGTTCTAGGAGGCGGCGCTCAGTTGAGAAGGCTAGTGTCTCCTCCGAGTCTCATACTATTTCTAGCAGGGCTTCCTCACAGTGTAGGCCGACTAGAGGAAGGGGGCCTCCGGAGGAGAGATGCGAGCCAAGGATCTCATCATAAATATAGATGCTGACTTTTCTAGGGATAAGGTCTTGCCAGAATTGGGCTATCGGAGGTACAATTTGAGGCCTAGGTTCCCATCAGATCAGGCCGGGGCCGATGCTCGCACAAGAGCCATGGATAGAGGTATTAGAGAAATTCACATATAGCGGGGGTTGAAGAACCATCCTTCTGCATAGGCACGGAGGGAGAGGAATGTTGTATTTCTTTCTTGGTCATTCAAATTCTTGTTATCTGCATGTGCTAACAAATAGTTTCTGATTTTGAATGTAAGGGGGCGACAAGCTCTAAGGTCGGGGTGTCTGGTCTATTTTTCTCTGGCTGGTGTTTGCTCTTGGGACCCATTAGTGGTATGTGATGTTTCTAAGAAAGCAAGGATTTGGGGATTTTTTTGTAGATTCCCCCATTCACCATGAGGCACGGGATCAGGGAGGCTTTGGTGCAGCAGTTCTACCTCGAGACAAGCACGTTTCGCTTGAGATGTAGATAGTATGCGATCCTCCCTTTTGATTGGATGACCATCTTAGGCATCAGATTTGGTGGCCTCTTGATTCTAACTAAGGAGATGAGCTTCGAGATGGCTAGCAAGCTCTTGAACATCCCTCTTCCATTAACTACGGACAAAAGGGGATATTTTGGGCCTATTGCATCGCCACATATTCGCACTGAATGGCTGCAGAGTAACATTCCTTAGGACGTGGCATCCACCGACATTTATCTTCATCGATTCTTCCTGTGGTTTCTCAATAGTTGCTTTTTTGGCAGCAACCGGTCAGTGTTGACTTGCTAGCTTTTATGGGCCATAGGAGTGGTCTCCGGTAACGAGAGATACGACTGGGGGTCCGTCACCTATGGCTTCTTCATTGCCTTTTTGAGGCGAGCCTCCTAACGGGATTTCAGGAGTTTTGAGGGATGCTGGCAGATTTTGACATGGTGGGCGTATAAGTACATCCCAGCTTTGTGACCACGATACACAGGCTTGTCAGTGACAGCATACCCTCAAGCATATGCGTGGGCTCTTTGTAGGATCACCAGGGCTGTCATAGTGCAGCTAGTCACTATCTTTGCGGCCTTAGACTACATTACTCGGGATAAGATTATAATCTAGCCCAATGATAGCACATTGCTAGGGAGGCCAGAGCTCACTATTGCCATGGGCCAGTCGAGGATAGGACGTTGGTTTTTGGGCCCTGATGAGTTGGGAGTTCTTTTTGGTAGAAAGGACCTTCCATCAGGTCATGTTGGTCTATGGACTACCTAAAGATCCGCCTCCTCTTGGCTTGTCATTTGAGACCATTTTCCTAGACAACCCAGCTTATGCAACAGGTTCTTTTGATGCCTATGTGGATACCAGCAGAGATTATGCTACGTGGTTTGCAGAGTCTTCTATATCGCCTATTATTGAAGATGTCCCTCTGAGTGGAGGTGGAGTGTTGGGAGGCATTATCTGTGCTCAAGTGGCCACCGGGGCCAAGTGGAGAGAACGTGCAAAGGCTCTGTGGGCCAACGTGACAGAGTTTAAGGCCACCCTTTTCACTAGGGAGGCACACATGCAGGAGGAGAATGTTCGAGCATTAGCTCAGGAAAGGGGGCTCTGGCAAAGAGATATGGAGGTTTAAGCTACCATGGCAAAGAGAAAGTAAAGTCAATTTTAAAGTGAGCTAGCCACACTTCATAGCCATACCATGCTCTTGGCAAGAGAGTTACGAGCATCTCATATTCCTATTCCGGCAACTCCTCAGATTCCAGGCCGAGGGCCCATCATTCCTCCGTTCAAGTTCGAGTACTTGTTAATTCCTCCAGGCCCGCCGGGCAGTTGGGGTCCTTTTGCTCAAGCTTTAGGGCCTTCCCAAGATCTCAGGTATGCTCTCGACATTTCAGGCGGTGCAGGCACTTCCACCAGCCCTTTTGTAGGCGACGATGATAGTGATGACGATGATGATACAGACCAGTTTATCAGGGGTGATAATTCTCCGTAAGGCTAGCTATTTGTTGTAGCATGATGTAGCCCTTGTGTGGGCATGTATTTTTTCCATGTATCCTGTAGACATTGCCCTAAGATGGGTCAGTTATGAATGTATATTATTCATTGCCTCTTGACAGGCTTGGACATGTATGTATTGTACTGCCCCATAGTGGGCTTTGATGTATTATAATATCTCTTTGTAGGACTTACATGTATAATTCCAGAGAAAGTCACCTTTGAGAGGGTTGTTGATAAGTGACCTTTAGGAAAAGGGCCTTTAAGAGGGTCGCAAATGTGTATGAAAGAAAATGCATCTAATTAGGACATACATGTATAACTCTAGGAAATCGCCTTTAAGAGGGTTGCCGTATCACCATAGAGAATGAGAGGGCCATACACATATCTGAGAAGCAATGCCTTTGTGTAGGACTTATATGTATAGCTCTGGAACTTCCTTTGAGAGGGCTGCTGATGTATGTGGAAGACAATGCCTCTAATTAGGACTTACATACATAACTCTAGATAGATCGCCTTTGAGAAGGCTACTGGTGTGTGAAAAACAATACCTTTGGATAGGACTTACATGTATAGCTCTGGAAAATGCCTTTGAGAAGGCTGCTAATGTATGCACACACTATCGTATTTTCATTGTGGATGGTGGTTTTGAACCAACTTGTGTCACACTCACTTGTTTTTCATCGCAGTTTCACGAGTTTGTCAATAGCTATTGAACAATGATCGTCCCACTAGAGGGAGAGAAAGTGGAGAGATCGTGTGAGATAAACTACCCCAGTTTAGGGTTTCATGCAATCCTTATCATGAAAGACACATCCTTAGTAGGACAAACCCATTCTTGTATATTGAACAAAAGGGAAGAGAACCGCACAAAATAAACTGCCCCAGTTTAGGGTTTTGTAGGGTTCTGAGCCTACAGACTAGCTGAAAGTGGCCTCGACTTTGTAGACCATACCATGATGCTGATAATGAATACAAACACTCTGAATAAGATCTCCTTGGACACGCCATGAGGTGGTGTGCACTGGTCACTCCTGTTATTACTCGAGCGGGCTAAAAATCCAAGGATAGGCCTCTTGAGGCAACATCGTGAAAAATGACTCTCTCTATCCTCCAAATAGACTACAAAAGCTACCACATGGCTGAGATTAGGCCCTAGCATTTTTTTGTCGTAAATTTTGACTACTAGGCTGGAACCAACCCATGAACCGGGTGAACCGGGCTTTGAAAATGAGGTTCAAGACATCTGGAGGTGCTAAATGAGATGCACAAAGATAAACTGCCCTAGTGTAGGATTTGTATGGTCTTAGATGTGCAAGAGAGAGTGTTTCGCAATCCGATTCACTGTTGGGCTAACTGTGCACTACGGAGAGTACTAAAACAAGGGAATCTTTGCTCCAAGGTGATCAAAAACATGCCTGTAAAGTTGTAATTACAACTACGTGTTTTGTTAGCTTTAATTTGATGTGGGATTTATTTGTAATTCTATTCAATCTTTTATACCCTGTATTTCATGTGGAATTTATTTGTAAAGGTTGTGTAAGAGAAAGTGTGTGTATGTGTAAAGACTCAAGGCATGAAGACTAAAGTGTTTTCGTGGTTAGCTTACGAGTAAGCATCCCATGAAGTGAAGCATGTGCCCAGCATATGACTAGAATGCGAAGAGTCGACAGGATGGAGACAGCTGGTTTTCGCGAGTGTCTCATGGGTAAGACCTTCCCGCGAGATACCTGGGAAACATTCTGTTTTGCTAGATTGTCATATCTGATACACACTTTTTGTACCCACACTATATATACCCCCATTACCCACAGAGGTTGAGAAGTGTTTCTAAGAGAAAACCCTAGCCACGAACCTTAAGAGTTAGAGATTGTTATACCCACAATTCTCTACACAATTGCTTGTAGATTTTCCTCAACTTCTACCTCTCCATTTCCATACCATTGAGAGGTTGATAGCCCAAACACTTACCACACCCTTTCAGAGTTTCTAGTGAGGTTTTAGTGCTCAAAAGCTAGGTTCCAGCCCAATTTAAGCTCATTCATTTTTGCTATTTTTTAGGTTCTTCTTCTACCCTTTTCTTCACTCAAAATGCTTAGAAAACACCACTTTTCATCATTTTCTGCATAGATCTTCATCGAATTGTCAACTTTTAGCAAGATTCGTTCATGGATGCTCTTGATGCTCACTCCTACAACACCTTGGTTGAGCTTAAGAGGGAGGCCTACCATGAAAGGAAACTTAAGAGGTGGTGCATCTCTTTTTTTTATGGTGACCAAACACTCATCCAGAAACTTCTTAGAGATGCCACTGCTCTTCTTCACACCACACTAGATTGGTATTTGTTGGAGGTTGTTACCTCTTATTGGGACCCTGCTTGAGATGCATCACCATTGGAGATGTTGACTTTGTGCCTACCTTGGAGGAGTATGATTGTTTCCATCGCCTTTTCAATGGTGATGTAGTTGATCTCATAGTTTGTGACTTCTTGCTTAAGTATTAAATTGCCCTTTCTTTCTAGTTAGGTTCAACTACTTGGCCTAACATGCAGCCCATGGAGGTTTCTTATACCGCTAGGTAGAGGATCAACGGATATCCTAGCGTCGGGGGAACCAAAACAGGAGGGTTCAACAGATATTGCTTGATCTTGTCAAAGGCCTCTTGGCACTCATCTATCCATTCTATCTTTGTGTCTTTCTACAAGAGCTTGAACAACGAATCACATGTGGTAGTCAATTATGCTTTGAATTGAGATATGTAATTGACTTTGCCTAAAAAGTTGCGAATCTGTTTCTTGGTTTGTGGCGTCAGCATATCTCGAATGGCTTGGACTTTTGCTGGGTCCACTTCGATTCCCCTTTGGATGAACATGTAGCCAAGCAATTTCCCTGAACTAGCTCCGAAAATGCACTTTTAGGGTATAGTCTCAACCTATACTTGATAAGGCACTTGAACAACTTTCTTAAATCCAACAAATGATCCCTGGCAGTGTAGGATTTAGCAATCATGTCCTCTACATAGACTTTAATCTCTTTGTGCATCATATCATGGAACAAGGTTACCATGGCTGGCTGATAGGTAGATCTCAAGTTCTTTAAGCCGAAGGGCATTACATCATACACATAGGTTCCCAAATGAATGGTGAATGCTGTCTTGGCTTTCTCCTCCTCGGCCATCTTGATTTGGTTATAGCCTAAGAATCCATCCATGAAGAAGAAGAACCTGTTGGTAGTGGTGTTATCGACCAAGGTATCGATATGTGGCAATGGTCTTGCGGCTGGCCTGGTTTAAATCCTTGTAATCAATGCACATGAGTACTTTCCCATCTTTCTTAAGCATGGGAACAATGTGATGGAAATAAGTATGTGCGCAGTGGAAAATTAACGGATCTACTTCATTCTCAATCTATAACATGCACTATGTAAATTTCAGAATTAGAGTATAAGAGAGCGTACCTTAAAGCGGTGAATTTCAAAATAAAGATCGAAGCACTTAGGAGTACTTTTAATCTTCACTCCAATTCCACTAACGCCCAAGAAGTGTGGACTCTCAATTGGTAACAAAAGGAGAATTAAAATTGAGTGACTTTCACTCACATACACCCACTTACAATGACGTTTTTCCCTCTATTTAAATTCTATACGTTTTTCCTTTTGTATCTAACCAATCATCTAATTGGGCCAGCCTTTTGGGCCTTTCCAATTGGGCTTAAGTGTGTGGCTTGGAGTGGGACCAAAAGGGACCAATACGACACTAGCTCCAATAGGCCTTGGACTTTTCTGTCAACTCTTGACAAGTCCAAAGTTACCATTAGCTATATTTAATACCACTATATAAATATAGTTGTACTCTAGGCCTTATCTATAAATTATATCCCAAAACTTTATTATACATGCAAACCCCTTCATAAAATATTCTTAGTAATACAAAGTCATAAATGTGGACTGTCACTTTGTGGATTACTACATCTTAATCCTTGAGTACCCGGTTTAATCCTTTCAAGTTATTCATCATATGTTTATGAAATCCAATTTCACAAATATATACTTTAGTAATTTCTTACCAAAGTAGTTAAGCTTAACTCTTTGAATAACAAACCCATTAAACTTATCTCAAGAGAATATTTTATATCTCCGTTAAGAGACTATGAAATTCATCTTGAGAATATGTGTTCCATCAACACTAAATGTGGCTACCCAACATATTGAGGTTTTGACCATTACTTTAGATCTCACTCCTGATATAGCAAAGCAATCTACACTTCGTGATCAAGTCCATTATTCTCTCAGGATTAAGAGTTCATGCAAATATAAGTCGTGAGATTTATTATTCATTTGACAGTCCTTAGGAGAATAATAAATCTCACAGCGGTCCTATTCAATATGTCTTAACTCTTAAAACGTATCAACACATCAACTAGAAGTCTCTACTTCCATGATCAAGACAAATCATCGTAGTTGATATATTATAGTCTTCATAGATGAAATGCCCAATTTCATCACCGACTGCGAACTATAGTTTTGAGTTTACAAAGAACTTGTGACTTATATCTTCTGTGACTAAATCACATACTATACATCTCATGGACTATGTGATAATTTTCGAGTATTCATGTTACCAATATTTCAGATAATAATAATAAAACAACTTTATTTAACACAATATTAAATTATACATAATGTCATACACAATGTCACACTTAATATCATACATAGCATCATACAATAGGATTTAAGGGCACTAATCCTAACAATCTCCCACTTGCCCTAAAGACTATTGTGCACTAATCTAACTCTTATTTCCTCCAAATGTGACTCGAAAGTCCTTTGAGGCAAGGCTTTAGTAAATGGATCTGCAAGATTATTTGCACTTTCAATCTTTACTACCACCACATCTCCACGAGCAACAATATCTCAAATGAAATGGTACTTCCTCTCAATGTGCTTTTCTTTCTTATGATTCCTTAGATCTTTAGATTGTGCAACTGATCCACTGTTGTCACAAAACAATATGATTGGAACTTGCTCCATTCTCATTACACCAAGGTCAAAAAGGAGTTTCTTAAGCCATACAGCTTCTTTTGCTGCCTCACAAGCGGCAACATATTTTGCCTCCATGGTGGAGTCTGCAATACAAGACTGCTTAATACTCCGCCAACTTATGGCTCCCCCTCTTAAGGTGAAAACACATCCTAATGTGGATTTTCTGAAATCTAGATCCAATTGAAAGTTTGAATCTGTATAGCCAATAGGTATCAAATCCTCACTTCGGTAAACAAGCATATAATCTCTTGTTCTCCGTAGATACTTGAGAATATGCTTTACAGCTTGCCAATGTTTTGGTCCTGGATTTGATTGATATCAGCTGACCATGCCTACTGAATAGCAGACATCTGGTCTAGTACAAAGCATTGCATACATAAGACTTACCACTGCAGAAGCATAAGGAACTTGTCTCATCAAATCTTCTTCCACTTGAGTCTTAGGCCTTTGGTCATCAAACAGAGGAACTCCATGTCTGAAAGGAAGTAATCATTTCTTGGAGTTTTGCATGCTAAACCGTTCTAGAACCTTATCTATATATCCAGCTTGTGATAAGCCTAACATCTTATTCTTGCGATCTCGCCAAAGCTTGATCCCTAGAATAAAGCTAGCTTCACCTAAGTCCTTCATATCAAACTGGCTTGACAACCAAATCTTTACCGATGAATTACCCCTACATCATTTCCAATGAGTAGAATATCATCAACATAAAGCACTAGGAACATTACTATTTTTTTTCAATGTCTTTTGTACACACATGGTTCATCAAGATTTTGTTCAAAACCAAATGACTTGATTGCTTGATCAAATCTGATGGTCCATGATCTAGATGCTTGCTTAAGTCCATAAATGGACCTTTTCAACTTGCATAGCATATACTCTTAGTTCTTAGCTATGAAAACTTTCGGTTGCATCATATAGATTTCCTCTTCAAGATTGCCATTAAGAAATGTAGTCTTGACATCCATTTGCCAAATCTTATTATCAAAATGAGCAGCAATGGATAAGAGAATTCTGATAGATTTAAGCATTACTACTGGAGAAAAGGTTTCATCATAATCAATGCCTTCTTTTTGTGTATACCCTTTTGCCACTAGCCTTACTTTAAAGGTTTCAACCTTTCCATCTATCCCTCTCTTCCTCTTGTAAACCCATTTGCAACCAACAAGTTTAATGCCGTTAGGCACCTTTACAAGATCCCATACTTGATTGGAATACATGGAATCTAACTCAGATTTCATAGCTTGGACTCAATGATGTGCATCTACATCATTCATTGCCTCTTCATAAGTGTAGGGATCCGATTCAGCCTCTTCTGAGATAGCTTCATAAGTTTCTCCTAAACCTATGAATCTTATAGGAGGCCGAACAATTCTTGCACTATGACGAGGCACCTGTGTACTAGACATGTCATGAGTAGTATCTTGTGGTGTATCTAATACAACCACATCATCCCTAGTTCCATCCATTGGTTGTTTATTTACAGGTTCATTCATTTCAACCAACACAACTTTACTTCTAGGAGTAAAATTATTCATATAGTCATTTTCCAAGAATTTAGCATTTGTACTAATAAATAATTTGTTATCTTTACGACTATAGAATAAATAACCCCTAGTTTCTTTTGAATAACCTACAAGCAAACACACTTCTGATTTTGGTTCCAATTTATCAGGCTTCCCTTTTAACACATGTGCAGGACAACCCCAAATGTGAAGATATTTCATACTAGGCTTATGCCCACTCCACAATTCCATGGGTGTTTTGGGAACAGATTTTGATGGAACTAAATTCAAAAAATGTATTGCTGTATTTAGGGCATAACCCCAAAAAGAAATCGCTAAAGTTGAGTAACTCATCATGGACCTAACCATTTCTAAAAGAGTCCTATTCCTTTTTTCTGCTACACCATTCTATTAGGGAGTTCCAAGTGCAGCCAATTGGGATACAATTGCATTTTGAGTCAAGTAATCCTTGAAATCCCTAAGAAGGTATTCACCACCACGATCAGATCGAATGACTTTTATGCGTTTACCTAATTGATTCTCAACTTCAACCTTAAACTCTTTGAACTTTTCAAAGGCTTTGGACTTCCGTTTAATTAGGTACAAATAACCATATCTTGAGTAATCATCAGTAAAAGTGATGAAATACTCATAACCTCTTTTTGCTTGGGTTGACATAGGACCACATACATCAGAATGCACTAATTCTAGCAAATCTTGGGCTCTTCTACCTTTTGCTTTAAAAGCTCGTTTGGTCATTTTACCTTCCAAACAAGATTCACAAATTGGAAATTCATCAAAGTCCATGGGCTTTAAGAGTCCATCTTTGATCAGTCTTTGAATCCTATTTGAATTAATATGACCCAAACGCAAGTTCCAAAGATAAGCATCACTAGTAGAAGGAAACTTTCTCTTTAATGATTTCACATGAGAGTTATTATCTAATTCAAAATTATATAATTCATGCTTATCATCAGTTAAAATATAAATACCACCTACAATATTGCCAGAACAGATAAACAATTTATCTTTCTTTATTACAACATTGTCTTTTAGGATAACACAATATCCATGTTTACCTAAGTAGCAGAAATTAAATTCCTATGAACATTAGGTACATACAAACAGTCTTCTAATATTAGAACTCTAGATTTAAAACATAAATTATAAATACCAACAGCTACAACCGGAATCCTACTCCCATCAGCCAAAGTAAGAAACAATTCCCCTTCTTTAGGTTTTCTGGTCTCCTAAAACCCCTGCAAGGAATTGCAAATATGATTAGTACAACCTGAATCCACACACCAGGAATCCATGGGATTCTGTACCAAACATATTTCAAGAAGGAATGTATTAATCATACCTTTGTTCTTGGCAGCCTTAAATATTAGACAATTCCTCTTCCAATGTCCTTTTTCACCACAATAGAAACACTTTCATTTGATCTTCTTTCATTTATCAGCAACCCCTAAGGCAATTTGTTTACCCTCTTTCTTGATGAAGTCTTTCTTCTTCTTTTTCTTACCCTTGCCTTTCGACTTAGGTTGAGAAGTAGAAGCTTCACCAACATTGACTTCAACATTGGAAGTACCAAGAATACCATCTGCCGCTACCAATTCATTCATTAATTCAGACAAGGTATAAATCTTTTTGTTCATATTATAGTTAAGTTTGAATTCCTTGAATGATTCTGGTAGCGATTAGAGTATCATATCCACTTGGGATTCTCCATCAATATCGGCACCTAAAACTTCCAATGTATTCATATTAGAGATCATTGTTAGACAATGCTCCCTTACTGAACTACCTTCAGCCATTTTGGTATTATAAATTTGCCTCATGGTCTCTTGCCTTGTAAAACGACCTTGCTCACCAAACATCTCCTTCAGACTTAGCATGATGTCTAAAGCTAGTTCTACATCCTGCATTTGATGCTGTAGAACATTTGAGATAGATGCTAGGATGTAGCACTTGGCCATCTCATTAGATTTTTGCCAACGATCATATCGTTGTTTTTCCTTAGGAGGAGCATCTAATGAAGGAAAGCTGGGACATGGTTTAGTAAGCACATATTTGTGCTCTTCAGCAGTAAGAACTATATCCAAATTTCTTTTCCAGTCAACATAGTTGGATCCAGTCAGTTTGTTTTGTCATGTTCAAATATGAAAACAATAAACATGAATATAATAAGTAAACTGGACATTATCAATTTAGCATATAATCGTATAGTATGGAACCTTAATAAAACCATAATATAATATATGCAACGACAACCCATTCTCACAATTAATATTCCTCGGAAGCGAGGTCATACTAATCACTATGATCAGGGGAGAATTATTCTCATTATTAATGCTATTATGGTAACTCTTACCAAACAAAAATAATTTGTCGCTTTCCCTTCAGCCTCTAGTAATAATGACATAGCTCCGAAGAGAAGTTAATATTACACTTAGTCTAGTGTACACCATTGCCTAGAATCAATGTGAATCACCAAGTAATTCCACGGAAGCATGGTCGTTCTCAATGTAAAAACACATTTAATCTATCATTAAGAAGTTTAACCTGTAGTACCATGAATCAAACACCCTCCGAAGGGAGCAAGGCATATACGCCAAGGCGAGGTGCTTGATCACATTACTATAAACCCACAATGGAGGCCATAAGATGCAACCCTTGTATCTCTCTTCCACTAGATGTTTTAAAATAAAGGTTTTTAATTTTGAAACATGCATAATCTAATTACACATAGTCTTGCTCTTTCTATATGTGAATACACTTAGAAAAAATTCTGATTTTCTTTCTTTCGATCGTTCGAATGTGCCCCTCGATCGATCAAAAAAATTAAGAATTCGATCTTGACCTCCTAACTTGATCGATCGATACTTGATTGCCTTTCGATCGATCGATCGAAAAACAGATTCGATTGATTGACTAGCAATCGAAAATCAATCTATTTAAAAAGTCTGATCACTGTTTCACTAGATCGATCGAAAATGATTTTCAATCGATCGAAAATCGCAAAACTCGAATTTCCAAAAATTTTCTAAGGCAGTTTTCTTCATTTTTCATGAATAAACATTCAACATATGAACATTATAGACAGAGATTGACGTCAAAACTGAAAATTAAAACATAGTTTTCATCAAATCATAGTTTCAGCAACATGCAGAAAATTAAAACATAATCTTCTAACAATATGAAACTATCATCTCTAATTCTAAAACTCTCAAAACATGTTAAACATATTGGAAATTGAAGACCACTCTGATACTATTTGATGGAAATAAGTATGTGCGTAGTGGAAACTTAACAGATCTACTTCATTCTCAATCTATAACATGCACTATGTAAATTTCAGAATTAGAGTATAAGATAGCGTACCTTGAAGCGATGAATTTCAAAACAAAGATCGAAGCACTTAGGAATACTTTTAATCTTTACTCCAATTCTACTAACGCCCAAGAAGTGTGGACTCTCAATTGGTTACAAAAGGAGAATTAAAATTGAGTGACTTTCACTTACATACACCCACTTACAATGATGTTTTTCCCTCTATTTAAATTCTGTACGTTTTTCCTTTTGTATCTAACCAATCGTCTAATTGTGCTGGACTTTTGGTTCTTTCCAATTAGGCTTAAGTGTGTGGCTTGGAGTGGGACTAAAAGGGACCAATAAGACACTAGCTTCAATGGGCCTTGGGCTTTTCTGTCAACTCTTGATAAGTCCAAAGTTACCATTAGCTATATTTAATACCACTATATAAATATAGTTACACTCTAGGCCTTATCTATAAATTATATTCCAAAACTTTATTGTACATGCAAACTCCTTCATAAAATATTCTTAGTAATACAAAGTCATAAATGTAGACTGCCACTTTGTAGATTACTACATCTTAATCCTTGAGTACCCGGTTTAATCATTTTAAGTTATCATATATTTATGAAATCCAATTTCATAAATATATACTTTAGTAATTTCTTACCAAAGTGATAACAAACTCATTAAACTTATCTCAAGGAAATATTTTATATCTTCGTTAAGAGACTATGAATTCCATCTTAAGAATATATGTTCCATCAACACTAAATTTGGCTGCGCAATATATTGAGGTTTTGACTGTTACTTTAGATCTCACTCCTGATATATCAAAGCAACCTACACTTCGTGATCAAGTCCATTATTCTCTCAGGATTAAAAGTTCAAGCAAATATAAGTCATGAGATTTATTATTCATTTGACAGTCCTTAGGAGAATAATAAATCTCACAGTGGTTCTATTCAATATGTCTTAACTCTTAAAACATATCAACACATCAAGTAGAAGTCTCCACGTCCATGATCAAGACAAATCATCGTAGTTAATATGTTATAGTCTTCGCAGATGAAATGCCCAATTTCATCACCGACTATGAACTATAGTTCTGAGTTTACAAAGAATTTGTGACTTATATCTTCTGTGACTAAATCACATAAATCACATACTATGCATCTCATGGACTATGTGATAATGTCCGAATATTCATATTACCAATATTTCAGATAATAATAATAAAACAACTTTATTTAACACAATATTAAGTTATACATAATGTCATACACAATGTCACACTTAATATCATACATAGCATCATACAATAGGATTTAAGGGCACTAATCCTAACACAATGTTGGTGACCCAATCTGAGTAGGTTATTGCGGTCAAAACCGGCTCTCAACTGCTTTTCTACTTCATCTTTGATCTTCAAAATGATCTCAGATTTCATTCTTCAATGGGCTTGCTGTACTGGAGGGCATTCAGGTTTAATAGGAATTCTATGCACAACAATCTCAGTATCTAGCCCTGGCATATCTTGGTAGGACCAAGCAAAGATCTCTCTGAATTCTTTAAGTAGGGCTATAGACTCATGCTTCATGTCCTTAGGAAAGTTTACCCCAATCTTAACAGGTTTTTCATTCTTGCTTTCACCGGTGAGGTTAACCACTTCTGTCTCTTCTATGTTGGGCTTAGAACCTTCGTTCTCTCTGTTTAGAGCTTCCAAAATATCATGAGGCAGACTCAAAATTTCCTCTAATCCTTCAATATCATGTTCCAACTCTATTATCTCATTCACATCATCAATATCCTCGTTGTGGCAACAGGACGATGTACCCGCTTAGGAATTAGAATAGATCCTATAAAATAGAACATATACAAGGAAACATAAGACAATTTGCACACACATGTTCATAGGAAAGAAAATAAAGAGATAAATGCAAGGATTTCCTAAATAATACGCTGGATAATTTCATTAATGGATCATGGATAAGGAGAGAACAAAATTCATGCCTAATAATGATAAAAGGGAAACACACAATTTTTTTTTTTTGGAAAAATAAGCTAAGGCAATGCAAACAAGAAAATGCAAGAAATAGGAAATAAACATGCAAAACAAACTAGATATGCTATTCCAACTCTTTCAAGCAATTAGAGGACCCAACCACGCGATAATGGAATACTCCTTACTCAGCCAATGCAACCACAAAGTAGGGCTTGGCAGTCCAATGTCCTATCGTCTCGCCTAGCACAGAGGGCCTAATGGTAGAAGTCAAATCATCCCTAGGGGATATGATGGCATTCACTGAGAATTCTTCTAGAAAAAGACAGAAGAGACAAGCCAGATCTAATTCCTTCTTGCATGATTTCTACGCCACTTTTAATCTGATGACCTCGGTCAGAGTCGAAAAAGTGACCCTGATGTCAAGAATAGATATCCCTTGGCCAATGTACATCGTTTTCTTTCCCCTAGAAGCCTGGAAAAGTTTCTCGTCGAAAGGGTCATAGCCCAGACCGAAATGTCCTTTGTTATCCGAGAGTTCAACCAAAGAAGCCTTCCCATGTCTTCCAGCACCAAGGCCTTGGCCTAACTGATAGCCAAATTTAAGAATCTCCTTGGCAACCATTAGAGTAGTGGAGGGCCATGCTGACTCAAGTTCTGAAGCTCTAGAAATCATGGAGACTAGCTCGAAACTGTGAAAAGTTGCCTCTGGAAAGGTATTGGCACCAATGTAGGGGACTGAAGTCTCCTTGAAGAAAGTCAGGGGTTCAAAGGCCTCCCTAGGAGCATATTATAGAAGGAATCTACCTTGATGACTTGGAAGTTGACCATGAAAAACATAGGGCCAACTCCAATAGCTAACTAGATTTTGCCTTGCACCTCCCAGAGAGTGCCATAAAAAACTCTAATGATCATGGTGGTAGGGCGGATAAGAGAGGTATCCACCTTCAAATGCTCTAAAGTGGACATTGGGCAAACATTCAAGGTTGACCTGTTGTCAATCAGTACTCTAGCGACAATCATATCTTCACACCTTACTATAATGTGCATGGGCAAAGTATGCTTTCTACCTTCTGGTGTAGTTCATCATTCGAAAAGGAAATTTGGTTGGTGGCCAACACTATTGAGACCATACCTTCAAAGGCGGAGTCCGCAGCACTTGTAGGAACACATCTTTCTTTCAAGACTTTCAAAAAAGCCTTCTGGTGGACATCAGAGGATAGCAGCAATGCCAAGATGGAGATCTGAGCTGGCGACTTGTTTAGCTACTGAATCATAATGTACTTTAAGTTTCTGATAACTTTCAAGAACTCCTCGGCTTCTTCGGTTGTGACCCTGTTCCTAACGGGTTTGGCGGTTCCCTTGCCAATCTCTTTCCTTCTCTTTTCTAACTCCTCAAGAGTATAACCGTGACCACTCCTAATGAGCCCAGATATACCTGAAGAGATATTGGAACAGACCTCCTCCTTTTCGATTTAAGCTGAGATCAAGGACACATCGTATTTCCAGGGGACACGATGACTATCTTCATAAGGGAATGGCTTTGGCATGCGAATGATAACACCCTCTTGAGTTTGCAAATTGGGCGCTATAAAGAACGTCTTCAAGTTAATGACCACCAGACTTGGCAGAATGGCTTCAAGGGCCTTTAAGCCGGATACCCCAGAGATTTTTAAGGCAGGCTTTGGTAGAATAAGAGGGTTGAACCCTCAGATAGTAGGAACAATGGCAGTTCCCTCCTGAATCAGTGACGAGGCTGGCCTTGTGATCGTAGGCAATGCAAGAACTAGAGGAGTGAATCCTCCAATGGCAGGCGGGCCTTGCCTTTTCCCTGAATCTGATGACCCCAAATCCGCAGGCATTTCCACAATCTCCTCAATGACTACTGAAGAGGAAGGTGTTGAAGCAACCTGGCCAAGGTGTTTCAGTAAATATTCATCCCAATCCTTCCTTGACCCAACTGATATATCATTGTAGCTGGTTCCTAACTGGACGATTGGAGGACACAAGCTGGCGGCCATACAATCACCTCTTCGCACAATTTTCCTTTCAATCCAGATGATACCGCGTTCGGCTAGACTCTGCACTTATGCTCAGAGCACTTTACAGTCAAATAGGGTGTGACTGTCTTTACCGTCATAGAATGAGCAAATTCCCCAATCAAATCCCAAGGTTCCTATACCTTTAAGATCAAGGTGGCTCTCTTGGACTAAGACTCAAAGTATAGCTTTCCATGGGAATGACGGTGAGGAGAAATCCAGAAGCCTTTCTTCCACTATGATGATGGCATTCACATTCCCTTCCTGATAGGGAGGCAAAGGGTTGGTGATGTTGTTTGGAGCAGCTGCATTATCGAACTCTATCAACTTGTTGTCAATGAGATCTTGGACACAGTCCTTCAAATGGTAACTTTCTTCAAGGGTATGCCCCTCGGCCTAAAATGGTGTTCATACTTAGAGGGCCTTCTCTGGGCTTGTAAAACATCGGGGTCACTAGCTTCCTTTCCAGCAGGTAAGCATAGAGATTTGCCAAAGGCATGGGCAACGAAGTGTACTTCCGGTTTTCCTTCTTAAAGGTACGAGGTGGGTTTGGCCTCCCTCTCTAATTAAAGGCTCGGTTAGTTGCTTGAGTAAACTAACCCTGTTGCTGATAAGGTCTAGTAGTTAGGGTAGCATAAGTAGAAGCAACACTCCTAGGCCTTTCTAATGCATTGTCAACCATATGCACATCGGCTTCCTTAGTCTTGCGGCCGATCATTCTCTTGACTTGTTGTTCAACCATAGAACTCAAAGACTCGGCATCCATGATCTTTTTACTCCTAATACCCTCATCAATGTGCTCTCCAATAGGGATGAGGCTAGCAAAATAAGTGACTTGGGTGCTGATCATCTTCTCATGGTAGGGAGGCTTGAGGTTGTCGATGAACCACTTGATCATCTCATTTTCCATAATGGGGGGTTGCACTTGTGTGGCTAGCTCACGCTATCTTTAGGCATACTCACAGAAGGATTCCCCACTCCTCTTTTCTGTCCTTTGAAGAACTGTGCAATTGGGAGCTATCTCGGTGTTGAACCTATAGTATTCTAGGAAAGAGTTGGCCATTTCCCTCCAGCTAGAGGTCTTTTGCAATCTTGCATACCATGTGGCCATAGGGCTGATCAAGCTATCAGGGAAAATCTAGCAAAGCAGAAGGTGATTATCCCTATAGGGAGCCATCTTCCTACAAAACATGCGCAAGTGCACGCAAGGGTCTCTTGTACCATCATACTTGACGAACTCTGGTACCTTGAACTTAAGAGGCATAATGACCTGAGGGAAGTTGGTCAAACTATCTAGATCAACACTTTCATGGGTGCTAGAGCCCTCTATGATACAAAGCTTCTCAGCTAGAGTTTTCACTTGGCTCTTGACTTGGCCATACCCAGATTCGAGGCTCTTGTCCTTAGAAGGATCTGTTTCCTAGTCATTGCCCTGGGGTGGTACATTGTGACCCTGATCTTGTACTAGTGGAGGTTGATTTTCATTCTTGATTTGGGGGCCTCCTTGACTATGGCCAGAGGAGCTCAGTCCTCCTCCTACAACTAGTTGTTGCACCATGTGCATCAATTCTAACACTTTCTTTTTCAGAAGAGCAACTTCCTAAACAGTTTCCTCATGGGGAGATGTACCACTAGTAGACATTTCTCTTGCACGAAACCTAGTGACAATGGGATCACGGCGTGGTGGTAGCTTAGCCTGTTTCTTTTTAGCAATCTTTTGATCCTAAGAAAGAATGTGAAGTGGAAGAAATGGGGTGCATTTGACAATGTTGAAACACAACACCAAAATCAAGTTAGTTTGTGTCTTTTCTATTTAACATGCACCTACTATTTCAGAAAATTTTGGCTTTGCACACTTGGTCGGGTATTTATCATGGTGAGTTTCTACTATGATGCAAGATTAATGCACAATATTGGCAAATAACTGAAACTTTCATGATATGCTCAACAATGCGGGAAGGACCATGCTTGTACAAAATTTTCTTTTACAACGTTGGGTTTATCGGCTCCAATGAGGGCCTTTTACAACATAAGAAATGCAACTACGAGAAAGAACTCGGCTTCTGATAATGTGGACATCTCGGGGAAGCTCTCAGACACTTGGATCTCCTGGTAACTTGGACAGCATGGATCTCTTGGTAACTTGGACAGCATGGATCTCTTGGACCTTTGGATCTCTTAGGGGGAGCCCTTGGATTCTTGACATCTAGGACCTTTTGGCAACTTTGATATCTTGGCGATTTGGATCCTTTAGCAATTTGGACAGCATGGATCTCTAGGACCCTCTTGGCCACTTTGACATCTTGTGATATCTTTGATGATTTAAGCTTCTAGGAAATCTTTTTGGATCTTTTCTAGGAGAACTCTTGAACTCTTGATGCTTTGGAATCCTTGACAGTTTTTTTGGCGGCATTTCCTCCTGAACGAAGTTTCGGTTACTTGCCATAAGTTTTATCTTTGCATAATTAGGTGACAGAACCAATTAGTGTATGCATAAGTGCCCTTGTAGGGTTGTAAACCCTTAGGGATAGGGTATAATCTAGCACGTACAAGCAACGAGGTTGCTTTTCCTAGGGGTTTAATCATGGATGCTGTGCAAGCAAGATAGAAAGAACCTGGAGTAGTGCACAATTTCTTTGGCACAAAAAAGGCGCACTTGTTACAAGACACTTTCCCTTGACCTCTAGCCCTATAAGGGTATCCTTTCCTAGACTTGGATGTTCACTCTTTGGGTTTCACCTAGTTCTGATGGGCTCTGGGCTTGATCTAGTCCTCACGGGTTTGACATAACTAGGCTAACTGTATGCAAAGGCTTAACTGGTAGGTTGTTCCTGTCCTAGGGTACTCAATCGCCATACCCCTCCGTTCTTAAAAGTTGTGGGGCAGGAAGGATCGAGAGGGCCTTTTCAGCTACCCCTGTCCACCCATGGACCCAAAAGTGCCTACAACATTAGTCCTGAATCTAACTATGGGTAACACTACCGATGTTTGTGTCTAGGCATCTGCAGATGGGGTGATGAAATCCCCAAAGAGATGTGACAACGCCAGTAGTGTAGAGCCTAGGTTCGGCTCAAAAAGGGTGTATATGTCATGCAATCCTTAATGAAAGGGAAAGATTTTTCCAAACACAATAGTTATATATATATATATATATATGAAAGCAGATAAAGGTGTAACCGAAATTAAATTTTACTACCCTATGTTTGCATGTGAAGGAAAGTCGTAAAGCATGTGAGGAAGGATGTAAAGCATGTGAGGAAAGTGGTAAAAGCCCCGTGTGAATTATCTCGAAGCCTCCCTTTTGGAAAAGGATTCTTTTTTGGAAAAAAAACTTTTGCTCTTTTGAAAATAGTCTATTAGGATATAATAGAAGCCTTTTTCAAAAGGAAAGCCTTGGAGGCCAATGCCAATTTCTTTGTTTTTGAAAGCCACCGTCCAAAGATTATGGTTTTATCAAAAGCTCTAACAGCTAAAATCTCATCAATCACCAATTAAGTCACCAATCTATCGAAGCCTGGCCTTGATCAGAATGGGGTAGAAAAACCATCACCATCGTCGCGGGCCTTCATTCGACCACCCACCGTGGCGACAAATCCCGAGTGAGTGGGGCCCTGTTGGAGGGCTCGTCTCAAAATATGGTATGCAATGTGTGCTTCGCTCAAAGCTTAAGGTGCTCTCTCACTCAGTGGAGGAAGGTAGGTCTACCTTTGGCGTTATGGCAGGAATCCGGGCCAAATTTTAAGTGATTACCAAAGGTGAGTGGAGTCACCACCAGTCATTGGGTTTTTCTAAGGTGTGATTGGTCACCTATTTCTAGTTGATTTTATTACTGATCCTAGGTTAAGAAAAATGGCATTTTTCCTAATCTAATGTGGATGGCAAAAAATCTTGATTCTTAGGTCCGAAAGTTTGGTTACGTGTGGGGAAGGCGTTAGGCACCCCATAACGCTTGTCCAAGGACAATCCTTTGTTTTGATAAAACCTTAATTTTTGAAAATTGTCTATAAAAACATGATTTTGGCATTGGCTATCGGGGCTTTTCAAGCATGGGGGCTTTGAGGTTTGGCTTTTGAATAGGTGTGATCCTAATCTATGCTTTCCAAAGGCGTTCGAGCAAAGTGCCAGATTTCTACGGTGAAAATCTGGTGACAAGTCACCTTACTTTCACAGCAAAAATTAGGCATTGCTTACCTTAGGTGGCACGGACTGGACAATCACACCAGAAGGGGGGGGGCGGGGGGCGAGCAAGTATATATATACATACATCATGCACAATGCAAGCACATAGAGTAGGAAAATAAATGCCTACATCCCTAGAGCATGGCCCAAAATATAGGTGCACGAAAGTAAACAGGGGTCGCCATACTTTAGAGATAAGGACGAATGGTACACGGGATCATATACCTAATACAAACCATCTAGGGGAGAAAAGGAGGAGTAAGGAAGGGGTTTAAAAAGAGTACATAACAAACGGGGAGAAGCTAAACTACTAAACCTACTGACTACAATCGCTTAGCTTAACCACATGCTCATGTCCGTATCCCTTTTGCTTGTGCCTGGGAAACCGTGCCCTAGCTCCATGCATTCTTGCTCCATGTGTGTACATGCAAAGGCAAAAACAAGAAACTAGAAGACAAGCAATAAAAGGGAAAAAAGCAAAGAGTATATGAAAAGGCATAAAACAGATGAGCGTGATAGACATGGCAAGCATAGCAGGAAAGCAAGCAAACAAGCGAAAAAGCAAACAACCAAGAAAAAGAACAAAAGGTGGTGTCCACGAGGGACAAATGTAGGTTTGGATCGAATGTTCATAACTTCATTGTGTTGAAGCATGGACAACACACTAGCAAGCAAGACTCATGCATGGACATGTAAGCAAGTGTGTAAATATGCATATAAAGCCAACGAGTGGCACAAACAAGCATGACAAGCATATCATCGCACAGAGCAGAAAAGGAGAAAGGTATGCACGAAGCAACCAGCATCATGGCGATGCCTCCCAAGTGGTTACACCTAAACAAGGCCTCATGGGCATCGGGGGTAACCACACAACCACAAACTCACTACAGGTGTCAAGCATGGCAAAGCCTAGAACAAGAGAGGCTAACACAAGCATAAAGCATAGAAGCAAGCAAGCATAGACATGCAAATGGGTTGATCCAAACAATTTGATATAGGCCAAGGTGTATGGACGATGACAAAGACCATAGGGTCTAGATAGGGTCCGAACCAATAGGCCAAAAAAAAAGAAAGAAAGATAAAGTGACAAAAAGGCACAATAGCACATGGCATGACAAACATAGCCTCGATCTAGGCACGCGAACATGGCATAGAGCACACAAGCACATGGAAAATAACATGAAACAAGTAGAGAGCATAGATCCAAACACATAAGCATGTGGAAGCATAGATATAGGCATATAGGTATAGAAACATGCATGTAAACATATAGAAACTTAGCGCATAGACATGAAAGGACATGAATCCAAGCATACAAGTATGTGAAGACTCGGATATAGGCATAGGAGCATAGAACATGCATACAAACCTGTAGATCTAGGAAAGACATAACCATAGACATGATATCAAGCATGTGATCTTGTAACCCTAACATCAACATAGAGCAAAAAGAGGAACAAAACATAGAAAAACATGGCATAAAACCGTAAGCATCTAGATCTAAACATATGAACAGGTGGGAACATAGACCTAAGCACGAAACATGGCATAAGACATAACAACAAAGAGATTTAAGGTAGAAACACAAATAAAGCAAGAAACATGCTAAAGAAAGCAATAAATCATGTTATTCAAGCAAAAAGAGCAAGATAAATGTTAGGAAAAGATTTAGAAGGTTAGAGGTGTGGATGATAACTGAAAAAGCTACATCCACACCCATAAACCCAAAATCCAAAGTGTAGAACCAAGGAAAGGAAGATTGGGTTTAAGAACAATACCTTGTGTTATTGGTGAAGAGAGAAGAATCAAAAGGCTTTGATGTTTTTTTTAGTGTTTTGTGTGTGTTTTTTAGTTCTTGGAAGAGAGAAAAACATGAAGAGAAAGTAGGTAGAGAGCAGAAAATTAGAAAAAGTCTCTTCCCCTTCAATCTGAGGGGTGCTTGGGGCTATTTATAGCCCCGGCACGTGTTTCGAGGCAGTAGCGCCTGAGATGGGGCTAATCCTGACACCCCTAGAAAAATCATGACTCCTTGTTTCGAAAAAGGTACGAAACTTGAAAATCCAACAGTCAGATCAAAAGTTATGACTCTCGGAAACTAGTGGTGCATCGATTAGTGCGTCATCCTGGTTTTTATGATATCTCGGCCGTTCTAACTCTGATTTCGACTCATGAATAGTATTTGGAATGAGAATTTGATAATCTTCACAATGGAATTGGTTTCAACCCATTATGACAGTCGAATCAAAATTAGGGTTTTTTGGCCCACTTAAGATCGACTTCGAGTCAAACTTGGTCTAAGTTGTTAAAATTCTCTGAGAAGCTCGAGTTTGATGTGAAACTATGAAAAATGTCGTTTCGTGAGAGTTTCCACCATGTTTGACCTTCGGTCCAACCTAGGGTTGACCAATGGCATTTTGGTTATTTTAGCTAAAAAGGCACTTTGAGTGCTTCGGTGCCCGAACAGGTTGTGCCACGTCATTCTGGGTGTTCTCATGGCCCCATGGAGGGAAAATGATATTTTTGGATTTTTCGGGATCCAACACGCAAATCAAGGCAGACAAAATATGGTATCAACAAAGAGTATGAAGGACCAAATTATCCTGATGACATATTTGGTGCACCATGTGCTCAGAACAATGAAGTGTCCAATATGAGAGAGCTTTAAAGAGAAACTAAAAAGGTAAATAAGGGAGAGCATTTGAAGGAGTAAGTTACAGATAAGGGGAAGAAACTAGAAGCTGCTGCCAGTGATCAAGCTCTTGATGATAATGACTGGGCTGAAAAAGCTCTTGATGATGATGACACTAGAAGCATTAATAATTCTGAGGATGAGGATGAAATGGTGAGATGTCCATAGTTCAATGAAAAGACTGGCATGAGTAACCCTTAATTATGCAAGGGTATGAAGTTTCCAAATGGGAAGGTCTTTAGGGCTACCTTGAGGGAATATGTAGTAAAAAAGCCTGTGGACATTAAGTTTAAGCTTAATGAAAAGACCAAAGTTTTTGTCCACTGCAAGTATGAATGTGGTTGGAAGGTATATGCATCACAGATTTCAGGGGAGTCAACCTTCCAGATAAAGATCATGATTCCAACTTGTACATGTTTCAAGCATAGTTAGGTCACTTCTACATATGTGGCTAGGAAGTACTTGGATGATTTCAACAAAAACCCTAATTGGGCAATTTTTGGTGTGAAGCATCGAGTTATGCAGGATGTGTCTGTGGACTTGAGCATAAATCAAGTGTACAGAGCTAAGAGGAAAGCTAAATAGTTCATACTAGGTGATGAGAGGTTGCAGTATAGGAAGCTTAAGGACTATGCTGAGATGATTAGAGTAACTGATGTGGGGAGTAAGGTGATTCTGCAAACTGAGATTACTGAACCTAACACTCAACCCAAGTTCAAGAGGCTATATGTGAGATACAATGCACAGAAAATTGGATTCTTGGAGGGGGTGCAGGCCACTTGTAGGATTAGATGGTTGCCATTTGAAGGGAAAGTTTGGTGGACAAGTTTGGTGGACATATATTATCAGCAACTACAAGGGATGGGAATGACAATATTTTTCCATGTTGCATTAGGTGTAGTTGAGAAAGAAAACAAGAATTCTTAGGTGTGGTTTTTACAAACATTTGCAGATGAGCCGAATTTGGTATTCATTTCAAATAGGCAGAAGGTAATACAATTCACGTACTTTTTGAGATTTATGTTTGTTTTTATTCATTACATTTCTACTTTATGAAAGTTTTGTTTTTGTCAGATAGGTAGATAGTGTTCATATTTGTTCTTAGGATGTTTATTGATTTTATTTATGATAACCAAGGATTGATACCTGCCATGGAGTTGTTCCTAATAATTGAACATAGATTTTGTGTGAAGCATATTTACAACTTTAAGTTAAACTTCAAGGGTTTAGAATTGAAGACTGCATTATAGAGGTGGGCTATAACAACAATAGTTAGAGAGTTTGAGAAGAGAATGTAAGATTTGAAGGACCTAGACAAGAAAGCATAGGAGTACCTAGCAGACATCCAACCAACCCAATGGACCAAGTCACATTTCACTCCAAGGACCATCTCAGATTGTTAAGTGAACAATCTTAGTGAGTCATTTAATTCTATGGTACTAGAAGCTAGGGATAAGCCTATCATTGCCATGCTAGAATGGATTAGGGTTAGGTTGATGACTAGAATGTACAGTAAGAGGATTGGGATTGAAAAGTTCACTAGTGACATGTCCAATTATAGTGTAGAAGCTTAAGCAGTTGAAACTTGATTATAAGTCATTTTCTACTGTTCCATCAGGTTGCTTTATATATGAGGCTAATAATGAGTATGAGAGGCATGTGGTTAACCTTACAAGAAAGTGTTGTAGTTGTAGAGTTTGGAATTTGACAGGAATCCCATGTAAACATAATGTTACAGCAATTTATAAGAATATGGAGAGGCCTGAGGATTATGTGAATTCATGCTATAGAAAGGATGCCTATGTGGCTGCATACAAGGAGATGATTACCCCACTGCTTGGCCAAGATGAACGGATTGAAACCAACCAACCTGCTCCTGTTGCTCCAATTATGTACAAGCCTCCAAGCAGGCCACCCATAAAAAGGAAGAAAGATGCAGATGAGCCAAACAATCCATACAAAGTTTCTATAAAATGTGGGTTTTGCCATAAGGAGGGGCGTAATTCAAGGGGGGTGTAAGGCTGGAATAACTAGTGAGACACCATGGCAAAGGAGACAATGACTTGAGAGGCAAAGAAAATTTGTAAGTAAAGCAAGAAGGTGTTTACTATAACCATTTTATTACAAATCTATTTTTGATGTAAGGCAATTCTTTTTGTAGGGACAAGAGGGACAAGGAGCAAGCACTAACCAACCAGGTTAGGGTGCTACTTCAGTACCTTAGCTAGCCAGCCAGCTAGTTAGCCAGCTAGCCAGCCAACAAGATAGCCAGTAAGTTAACCACCTAGGCAACCACTAAGGAAGTTTGTAAGGCAACCACTTAGATCTGCAAATAAGGCAACCAACTAGGCAGCCAACCAGCAAGCAAGGCACCCACCTGGACCAGTAAACAAGGCAGCCAACCAAGCAACCAACCAGCAAGCAAAGCCCCACCTAGACCAGTAAATAAAGCAACCAATCAAACAACCAACCAGCAAACAAGTCACCTACATAGACCACTAAACAAGGTAGCCAAGCAAACAAACAATCAATGTGCTTAGTCAATCAGGTAACAAAATAAGTAGCCACCCATCCAGGCAATAAGTGGGGTAGCTAGCCATCCAACAAGAAAGCCAACCACCCATCAAGTAAGGCGGCCACTCAACCAGGCATAGAAGCAGCCAGCTATTCCATCAGGTCAACAGCAAGTGAGCTAACAAGCAAGTGAGCCAGTCAACCAGCCACAAAAGCAGCCACTGAGGCAGCCAACAGGCAAACACTACGCACAGCCAACTTAAACATCTGCTTCAACTTCAAGCAAACCACCACCATCTACAGCAGATTCAAGCAGACCATCACCATCAAGTAAAGCACCCACAGCTTAATGGTTCTCATGCAGCCAACCCATCTCCCATACTTCTAAGGAATCATGGGACATAAGAAAACCTCTATCTTAGGGATATACACAAACACCACCCTTTGTACTTATATAAAACACTAGATTGGGTTATCTTGACATGAAGTTGCTATATATTTTGCAGCCTCTAAGGGGTTTGGTGCCACCAAGGGTACTTGGGAGAAGTCATCTGTTCTCATTTGGAAAAGGTGGATTAAGAGCTTAGACATCTGATGTAATGTTCTCAGTAGGGGACATTATGCAAGGCAAGGATAAGGATAAGGGCAGGGGCAGGGGCAAGGGTAAGTGCAAGATCTTTGGGAAATGAAGATTGGAGAATGTATTTCTAGTTGTATTACTTTTTTGTTATTGTGCATGTCTGATAATGGCATGTCACCACTTTCTACTGTAATTTTTTTTTTTGTGATTGTCTTAGTGGGGACAGAACCACTTATTATTTTTGTACTTAGGCATTGTTTAGCCATTAATATTAGGTGGAGACCACTTGTTTTAAACAATGTTTTGTATATGTTATTATATATGTATGGAATGGTACTCTTACTTTAAAACATACTTCTTTATGCTTCAGAATTTGATGTAAACATAATCTTGTGTGGTGCATAAACAAGAACACATTACATATTAGTTATACATTACACATTACATAAACAAGAACACTTTACATACTCTATTCAAATAAACAACAACATTACATAGTGCCAAATACATGGAATACACTTCTCAACAGTGATATCAACACAACACATTGCCAAAAGTGATATCAATACAACACATTGCCAAAAGTGGTAGTACTCAAAATTACACAGTAATTACAACAACTTGCCTTCAAGGTTGACTAAATGACTTTGTTTCAAATTCTCCCATCCTACCAGAAAACACACCAAAAAAAAAAAAAAAAAAAAGCAAAATAACCCATGACACAATAAGTGTAAATTTGAAATTCTCCCATCCTACCAGAAAACACACCAAAAAAAAAAAAAAAAAAAAAGCAAAATAACCCATGACACAATAAGTGTAAATTTGTACTTCTCTTTAGCTATCCTCTCTCTCACCTTAGCTTTTTCTTCCCTTCGCTTGGCTACTTTTTCCCTTTCCCTTGATTCTTCTTCCATTGCACGAGCCAACATTTCCCCCTCAGTAGCTACTTTTTCCATATCACTAGCCTCATTTTCCTTTTCCTGTGCAGTTCTTGCCTGATTCTTGTACATACTGATTCTTGCAAGGACAATGGGTGTAATTTCAAACTCACGCTTACATGTTTTGCCATCCAACCGCCTAAAGTATTTACAAGTAGGTTCATTATCATACAAAAATAATCAAATCAGGGTTTTTTATAAAGCCAACAAAAAAGAAAACCAACAAAACTAGAAAACCAACAAAACCAGAAAATAAAAATAAAAAAAATCTGAAAACTAACAGTTACTTACCACATCATAATAGCAGCACCCATAAAACCTTCTCCCAAAATTGTTCAAAGCCAGAGCAGTCCGTAGCTAACAACAGTAAGCAAAACATGAATGGTGACTGAAACCCAAGTAATAACTTGAAAAAGACATGTTCAAATTTCACTTTGGCAATTAAATTAAAGAGAGAAAGGGATAATGAGTTTGGGAATTTTTAGGGATTTTGAGGTAGAGAGAATGAGAGAACTTGTTCTTCTTTTTGAGGGTTCTATTTAGGTTCTAATTTTAGCTTATATAGTAAAGGGGATTTTCTAACAAAAATGATAAAGGTGGATAACGAGTGTTTAACGAAGGTCACATCAGGTGGATTAAGTGATAAGTTTTAAACCACGGATAGGTTTTGTTAAAACGAGTCAAACCACAGGTGGATAAAGTGTAATTTTTCCTAATATTATTTTGCAAATTTTGTTGCTACAGATCAACTATGCCATCTTTTATAGTTTAAACACCTCATATCTATCTATAATATAAAAAACCAAAACAGGTTAACCTTGGTTGATCTCATAACATTATGTCATAAGTTTTTGAAACCGCACAATTTTACAAGTCATTATTTTAATATATATTTTTAATTGAAATTAAATTGTATTATATATTTAAACCTTTGAAATAGAATTTTGGCGAATCACATATATATTTTTTAAATAGTAGAAAGAATATATATAATATTATATATAAACATAGTCATAATAAATACTTAATACTAGAATATATATAGTTTTATATACATACACAATTATAATTAAAAGCTAGAATAAAAAAGAGAAAAAATAAAAATCATATTATGTTAAAACTTTTTATGTGCATCGCATAGGTAACCAACTACTTAAATACAATAATCCAACCGAAGTTAGGATTGTGCAGTTGTCACCCTTTCACTAAGAATTTAAGAGTGAAGCACCAAAGAAAAAGTGAAATTTATTGAAGGATTAGGATTCCATTAACGATTTTACAAAGAATCATTCACTGCAATTTTTATCTCTTCCAATGATCACCAACCCCGAGAATTTTTTTTTTAAAAACAAAAAGAAAAATGATGAAAGAAGAAGCACCATAGAGCCATGTAACAATGGTAAATATTCAAATGATGAGAGTTATAAGAAGTTAGAAATCAAGACGAGTGTTCTTGATTTTTATCTTCTGAAATGTCAATTCCCTTTGAAGAGAGATCTTGACGAAGCAAGTGTGCATTCTTGAAATGTAGACCAATGATGCCAACTTCCACAGCAGCCTCTACATTTCTCAACCTGGAATGGCGTCCATAACATAGTTTTAATAAGAGAAGCATCAAATAATTTCAGTTCATTTAATCCAACGACTCTGGTGTGGTATAAAGCATTAGCAGTACCATCCAACACCATCGCATTTGCCATTGCTCCAAATTAGGAGAGGCAATAAAACAGACTAGCAATATAAATCAGGTCCAAATTAGGAGAGGCAATAAAACAGACTAGCAATATAAATCAGGTTCATGCTTGAGAAAGAGCCAGAATTTGAACTTCAGTTCCCATTTTCTCTACAGCCTTTAATTCAGAAAAACTATAGAAAATTGGGTTTAAAGATGAAGAAATTAGAGTAATTATTTATATTTGGTTTAATTTAATATATCCAGCTGTGGCCATTTGTAATATCCTACCCTGCAACAACGGTGAAACCATTGGGTTCAGATTGGAGGTTTGGACTGGCGCTAAAATGATTTATATTTAAGTGCCCCTTAATGGTTGAGCAGCCAAAAAACACCATTGCAACCAGTATCCCAAACTATGTAATCAATAGCTTTGTAATTCCAAAAGAATTAGTGCCATTTTATTTAATGGACCATACAAATTGATAAATTACAGAACGTTCCAAAAGCTTAAATTATTGGAAAATAGTGAATTTAATCATTCAATTATAATTTTAACACTCCCCCCACATGTGGTGCCTAAACTATCCCTTAATAATTTAAGCCCAACGCATGAGATTTTCAACATTTTAAATGGGAGGTAGAGTAGAAATAGAGATCAAACTCAAGACCTCGTGTTATGATATTAGGATAAATTATCGTCTCTCCCAAAAACTTAAACCGTTGGAAATTAATGAATTTAATCCCTTAACCATAATTCTAATACAATAAAATGAGACAAGAAGCATCAATTTAGGGCTCATTTCTAGTATACAAAAGATAGCTTTTCCATAAATGAAATTATGATCGCAACTCAAAAAAGTTCAATATTAAATAATAAAAAAGAATATAACCTGTCATCAATGAAGATACAGTTTGCTGGATTAACTTCAAGAAGGTTTAAAACATCCAAATAGAAGTTAAGATCAGGCTTCCTCTTTCCTGAAAAATGTGGTAAAAGGATCATTCTTTGCAGGTTAGGGAAATTTCCATATAGCAGATGTCCTATACTCTTCGAATATTAGCATTTAAACCAGAAAACATTTTAGCAATAATAATAACACCAATAGTAATTAATTAATAAATAAATATTCAAATTAAACGATAAATTTTTTTCCCAATGGCTATGCAGGACTTCATAAGACCATTTATTTAGAGTCCATTTAAATAGTTATTTGAAAACATGAGTTTCGAAAAACCAGTGTTTGAGAAAACGCAGCTTGTGAAAATGTGAATTTGAAAATGCACTGAAATGCTTGGTACAAACTAAAAACTATGAAAAAGTATTGTTTCTGTCAATTGAAGGATTGGCTAACATTAGTATAAAAGTGCCGTTTCAATTGCAAATTACAAAAAAAAGACATTACTATTCCTTAAGCTTTTAATGTGTTTAATGTTAAAAATTGATGATGATCATAACTATTAAGTTAAATAATAATAATAACTCTCCCCACTTTTCATTTTAGATATATTTTAATAGTAAAATATAAAATAAAAAAATAAAAAATTCGATTGTCACTATGGAAGAGGGGATTTGAACCCCGACTCTCATCCTAAAGGAGAACATGCAATACCATTGAGTTGCAAGGTTTTTGGAAATAGTAAAATAAAAAAGGAAATGCCAAACATATGGCTTTCTGTGTTTTCATCTGAAAATGTGTTCCAGGAACAAAAATGCAGGTTCAAATGGGCTCCTTCTCAACAAAATGGAACCATAAGAAAGTAAGAAGTAAAATATGAAAGAAGGCTTTTATTTATTTTTAAAAAAATGAAAGAATCATAATTGAAATATGCACAGTTATTGACATCGTAAAGCATTGACCTGATCTGCAGGTTTGGATTACGAAGCAACAGAATTTTGCTTCTGTATTTTTATTTGATTAATTTTCCTTTTGTTTTACTTATTTAAAAAAAAAAAAAAAAATTGATCACTTCATCTCTAGTACATAGATAGTGGGTGGTGAAATTAGGGATAAGACTGTCTACCAATCACTCTCCCAAGCCCAAATAAGGAGCTTTATGCATTGGGTACGACCTTTAGATAGTAGTTGGTGACTTGGTGCTTATTACTTTCTATATTCTTTCTAATCCAAAACAAGTTATAAATCCTAGAAAAACAAATTTTTGTTGGTTAAAAATACAAAAAGGTAATAATATAACGACAATGAGTAGAATGCGTGTGCAACACACATGCATAAGAGAGAGAGAGAGAGAGAGAGAATCTTTTTTTGGATAGGTAATCAGAGATTTTTTTTTTTTTTAATGACATAGGAGAACTTCACTCAGATTAGTTGCATGTCGCAGAGCATACTATACAACAATCTTCACTGTTAATCAAACTCCTACGGGTAATTGACCCCACCCGCCAGAACTAGTTGCCGGGTAATCCAGGAGCTTTTCACCCCTGACGGGCTAAGCAGTTTATCCTCATGCCTAGGAGGCTACATAATCAAAGAAATATTATTGAAGAAAATAGAAAGGAAGAATACAAGTTGTTCATGATGATGAACAACAAGAAAAGGAGAGAGAGAGAGAGAGAGAGAGAGAGAGAGAGAGAGTCATAACCATGTCTAATTAATTAACATACCACTTGAACATGAGCAAAATGTCCAAGATAAATATCTTGAAATTTTTAACTTGTCCTCAATCATTTTGTACCTGCAAAACAAAATTTATTAAATTAAAGATGACCACTTCACTGGATATAAAAGCAATATTAAAAATAAATAAATAAATAAAAACTTATTGTACCAGATTGGATAGTTAGTGAAAGCATGAATTTCATAGCAGTTTTGTTTTAAAGCATGAAGCAATTCTTCAACACCTTCTATGTAGGAATATCCTCTTTTCATACAATTTTTGAGACCTGAAACAACAGATGAATGTGGTCATTTTAAGATCAAGAAGGAAGAGCAAATTAACACTATGCAACATGTTCTAGGAGCATGCATTTTATATTGTCTTTTTTTTTTTTCTTTTTAAGTAAATGCATTTTATATTATCGACATAAATTAAAAATATGATTAGAATATAATATCAGAGCTAAGAGCTAACACCTTATTCCACTTCCAATAATCTGCTCCAACAGCATGTTAATAAGGAAATATGGAGCACATTCTAGAAGTACAAATTTATAAAGGTTAAACTACATTTTTGTCCCTATTATTTGCACCATATTTCAATTTGGTCTCTAATCTCTCAATTTCATGTCAATTTAGTCTCTGCTATTATCTCTTGGATGGAAATTACTAACGTGGCTAATGGCGAAAATAAAAAAAATAAAAAAAAAATTAGTTTCTTGCCACATCAACAGAAACTAATTTTTTATTTTAGCTATTAAGTCACATCAACAATTTTCATCTAAAAGATAACAGCAGGGACTAAATTGACACGACACCAAAAGGTTAGGGACCAAATTAACACAATTAAAAAGTTATGGACCAAATTGAAATATAGTGTGGATAGGAACAAAATATGTAATTTACCCTTTATACAATTAACATCAGGAAAAAAAAAATGCAATTGTTTTTGATGTCCATCATGATAATATACCAAAAGATGACCAACTGCGATCAATAACCTACAGGGATTCTCTAAACACGAGAGAATATGATATCCTGGAAGCATCTTTAAAGTAATTTATTTTGTACAAGTCATAAAATAAAGGAAATTTGTGCTGGATATTAATATTAAAAGTGCAATTTAATGGGATAGTTTAGATTAACATATAATTGTTCCTAAACAAAGTGTAACATATTGACATTTCGCATGCACAAAATGTAAACATAAATATATCTTGGACAGTACAAAGAAAACAGAATTTTTTTTTTTTTTTTTTTGATAAGTAACAAAGATTCATTGATATCAAAAAGAGAGAAACACCCAAGTACACAGGGAGTATAGAGGGGTGAACAAATCAAAAGAAAAAGGATGGTTTCTCCACACAGAGAACCAATCAAGTAAGGTTCTAAAAAAACAGAAGCTTGAGATCAAGCATAGAACGCTCTCTGTCTTCAAAACACCTACTATTTCTCTCCTTCCAAATACACCACATTAAACAATGAGGAACAACCATCCATAAATCTCCATTACGATGGCGGCCAAAACGACCTTGCCAGCAAGCCAAAAGCCCAACATCAGAGAATGGCATAACCCAACAAACTCCAAATAACCCAAAAACCATATCCCACAACTCCAAAGCAACCGGGCAATGAAGGAAAAGATGGTCAATAGTTTCACTATTACAATTGCACATGTAACACCAATCCAAAATGCAAACCTTTCTTTTCCTTAAGTTGTCAATTGTCAGACATTTCCCTAAGGCTGCGGTCCATACAAAGAAAGTCACCCTAGAGGGGATCTTCTGCTTCCAAATGCTTTTCCAAGGAAAAAACTGCTTACTATGGCCAACTAGAAGATGGTAGTAAGCACTGACCATGAACCTCTTACTCTTACAAGGCAGCCAACATCTCTTATCCTCCCCGTTCTTCCTTACAGGAGTGCAATAAATGGAATTGATGAAGCTCCTGAAAGCTTCCAATTCATAGTTATGCACCTCTCTACAAAACTGAAAATCCCAATGGAGGACTCCATTGGTGAACCTCATTAGATCCGCCACACTTGCCTCTTTGCTACGATAAATCCTATATAAATCAAGATAGCGGTCTGCAAGAGGAGAAGATCCACACTAACGATCTAGGCAAAACTACACTTTTGATCCATCTCTAATTTCATACAAAATAAACCGAGATAAAGAGTGCCACTCTCTTCTAATATTTTTCCACAAACTAACTCCATAAGGACCAGAGAAAGAGCTAGAACACCAACCACCCCAATCACAACCATACTTCACCTCTATCACTTGACGCCAAAGAGCATCCCTTCCTTCCGGTACTATTATGAAACCTTTCCGATAGCCATGTAGGAGTTCTGACATCATAAGAAAAGAGCCATGTGCATTGGAACCCAATTGTAGAATAAAAACCGTCTCTCCATCTCTAACAGTTCGCGCAAAGTGTCCAGGGGGCTCAATGGAAATAAAGTCTTCCATCATAGATAACATTCTCTTTGCACTCTCTTTGCCCATGAACACAGATTGTAAAGAATCTCTGCCTCTCTCAAAAATACGTAATAAGAAAAAAGTACCCCCTTCTTCAACAGAAAATTCAAAAGATTTTGATTCACTGAAGAAAAAGAGAGAGCCATCCATGACAAAGTAAGAAAAGAAGTGAAAAGATTGAAGAAAGTTTATGGCTTATTCAAGGAAGCCAGGCCTTAGAAATGCATGTCCTCTGGAAATGCATGTCTTGGTAAGTTAATAAAAAGGTCTAAAATGAATTTTACAAAGAAAACAGAATTCTCTATATTCATTGTTAGCTTGTCTCTTCAGAGATTGCCCATGATGAACAGTGTTCTCTGATGTCTGACAGTATAACACAGGCTCAACAACAGGTCAAAAATTTATAGCCCCACATAAGTTAAAACTTGAACCGCATTTTGCATTGGAATCATGCAATGACATTACTGGTAAAAACTGCAAAATATGTAGTATCCTTCTGGGTAAGTTAGTACTATAATGGACATTAAAGAATGAAAAACATAGTGATTTACGCAGCAAAAAGGACAAAAGACTAAGCAAGTGGTAAGCTATGACAAGACTAGTTCTGAATATTAGACAAACACCTGGTTTTTGATGCAGGATAAAACAGATGCAACAACGCAAGTAAAACAGTAGAAAAAGGATAACCTAGGAGTCAACACAAAGGATTAGCAGGAGTTCGCCCAAGGCCATTAGAAATTTTCACGAGATTTTATTCATCAATCAAATTTGTTTTTGATACAAAATAGAATTTCTACTCTAACCTAATCCAAGTGTATATGTGTGTGAAGCTCCCTCTTGGAGACTTGAACCCCGACCCTTACTCCCCACAAGCACTTATACTTGTAGAGCGACTACCGCACCAAGGGTGTGTGGTGGTTCATCAATCAAAATTTAAAACAATAATGATCCCCAAGTTCCTTAAATAGAGTTCCAAACTAATTATCCTAATGAGAAAAGAATATAACCAATTACAATAAACAATAAAAATTGAAACCCCTAAATTAAATATGATTCTAGCCAAAATCAATGTTGGTCCCTAAACTTTAGCCCATGATCATTTTTAGTCCCTAATGTGTCTAATAGAGTGATGACATGTCAGTTTTTAGTTTGTTCATGCCATCTTAGGGACTAAAATCACTCATGAGCTATAGTATAGGGACCAATAATGTATTTTTCCCTAAGATTTATTTAATCAATTGGGCCAGCTGGTAGCGGGCCTTCCGCCTTCAACATCTAGCCATGTGATTTGGGCCTAGATCTGGGGTCCACATCAGAGAACAGAATTTCCAAAAAATCATAGGGTTAATGCACTATAATACCAACATGACGGACACAACAAGATCAAAAATAGGAATAAGAAATTCTCACCAACCTTCCAAATCAAAAGATCTTCCATCTTTAAAGAATTTTCTGGCTAGTTCCACCTAAAAGAAAGTAAGATAACATTTGTTACACAAAAACTGACATGAAGTATTTAGAAAAACAAGGTTGTGCCAAAGATTACATTGATACTATTTAACAAGGTTTTATCCTAAGAAAGGGCTTTGCAGGTTCATAAAGGTACATTATAGCCTAACTGTTTTTGTCATAAGCGGAAACAGTTTGTGTCTAAATATCTGAAGAGAATCAAATGTAAGGTGAGGTGACAAGTTACAGATATCGAAATTGAAGTGGTTAGACAATATTTGAGTGATCACACCGACTCATTTATACTATTTCCTCTACCATGACCAACCAAAGCTTAAATTTGCAATCTTAGACATAGATCTAAATTTTGTGGCTTAGATCTAGGACCTGTTGCTCTGATACCACTTGATGCACTGGGAAGAACTTAGGTCTAGTCTAGAAGAAAGGTTTAAGAAAGAAATTCCACCATCAAATAAGATTAAAGCAAAGAAAATGATAATAGGATTGAAGTTAAAACAATCAAATCTTAATTTCTAGCCAAGCAAACATTCAAATCTGAAATTTATAGTAGATAAGAAAAGCTTGCCTACAATGACTCAAAAAAGGCTATTTATAATAGCCTTTGGGAAGCCTAAAATCCTAAAATCATAATTTTTCTGAGTTTATTGAGGAGCTTAATTTGATAGTTTTACCGTTGGAGGGAGGGAGTTATACTTGGTATAGTGGTTCAAATCAGCCTTCAATGTCTAGGATAGACAAAGCTCTGGTTTCTCATGATTGGGAGGACCACTACTCGGATGTGATCTAGCGGGTTTTACCTCGCCCTATTTCAAACCACTTCCCTATTCTAGTGGAGGCAGGGGGGTTAATGTGGGGGAAGAGTCCTTTTAGGTTTGAGAATATGTAGCTAAAGACGGATGGGTGTACAGATAGGGTTCATTCTTGGTGGAATCAATATTCTTTCTCAAGTACTCCTAGTTATGTGCTTGCCAAGAAGTCGAAGGCTCTGAAAGGAGACACTGTTCAGTGGAACCGTAGCGAGTTTGGAAATGTAAGTCATCATAAGAAAGAATTATTAGAGGCCCTGAATTATTAGATGCTAAGGAAGGAGAGTTTGGCCTCAAATAGAGAACCTTCTTTCATTGGAAGAAATTTCGTGAAAACAAAAATCGAGGATGCTTTGCATTAAGGAATGAGACAACAATACTAAATTCATCCATAAGGTGGCTAATTCCCAAAGAAGGTATAATCATCTCAGTATGTTGGAGATGGATAGGGTTATTTATGAGGAAGAATCAGAGGTGGTAGACCTAGTACTTTTTTATAAAAATCTGTATAAGGAGACATAGGAGTGGAGGCCTTTTGTGGAAGGTTTGGAGTTTGATCAAACTGAGGGGCCGGAGAGGGACTAGCTTGAATGGAGGTTTGAAAAGGAGAAGATTCTTCGAGTTGTCAAAAAGCTAGAAGGAGATAAAGCTCAAGTCATGACGGTTTCTTTATAGCCTTTTACCATCATTGTTGGAGAGTTGTGAAAAGTGATGTTTTAGCTGTGTTTGAAGAGTTTTATCAACATAGTAAGTTTGAAAAATCTCTTACTGCAACTTCTATACTAGGTTGCACCAACACGGCATTTTTGGCAACGTGTTGGTGTCTGACATGAGTAAGACACCAGAACCTATCGATTCACCAGGCTCCGGTGTCCGAGCAGTCTGTTTTTTTTCTTTTCTTTTTTTCGTTTCTCCAACACGGCGCAGACGCAGCGCCGACGCGGCTCTAACGAGTCCGACACGCCAGCAATGAAAAAAAAAATTCACAGATTTTGCCAAATGGACTTACCAATACCATTGATTTTGTGATATACCCTAAAACATTAGAGTCTGAGAAGTCATTAGACTGAAACCCACATCTCATTCTCACTTCTCAACCCACCCTCCCTCTGAGTCTCTGACCTCTACCCACTACTGTTGCCCTCTGTCCCTCGCCAAAGCTAGATCGGGCCAATCGGCGAGCTCCATAGACATCAACGCTTCTCTCTGTCCCTTCCGATCTCTCTCTCTCTCGGCATCTATGAAGCACGGGTGCGTTTCGGGACTCAGGTGCGGGTGCGGGTGCGGGTGCAGGACTCGGCAATTTTTGAAAAAGTAGGGTGCGGGTGCGGCGGGACTCGGCGATTAAAAAATTATTAAAAATATTTTTATTTATATTTTCTATATATTTTTACTATTAAAATATTCATAAAAAACACATTGTTATGCCTTGATTCACAAAACAAAGAAAGAAGAAGACAAGAAACACATTACTATGCCTCTGAGGTCAGAATTTCGGCTGTTACGGCGAGTTTCAGGGCCGATATCGGCCTGTTTCGGCCGTTTCCGCCATATTTCAGCCGTATCGGCAGTATCGGTCGCTGGCCGATATTTACCAATTCTGGCCGAATCGAAGCCGATTCTGGCCGAATCGAGCCTCGTCGGCGCAAATCCGAGAAAAAAAAAAAAAAAAATCAGACAACCGCGAGTCGCCGCATCCCGCGTCAGGCCGCGTCGGACTCGGGGGACTCGGGTGCGGCACCCTTCCAGCCGCGTCCGTGCTTTCTAGCTCGACATGGACAACAAGTTAGGTACGACCTCTCTCTCTCTCTCTCTCTCTCTCTCTCTGTGATATTTGGCCATTTGGGTGAATGGGTTACTTTTAATACTCACTTATAATGTGTTTTGTTTTGTTGTTTTTTTTTTTTTTAAATCCCGTGTGACGATGAGAGTGGGATTAAAAATTATAATGTTGTTAGTTGTTACTACCATATATCATGTTGTTATTGCTATAGTTTCTGTGTCCTGCTATAGTTTTATTTATTTATAAAAGTTAAATACTGTAGGTGATTTTACTAAAATGAATACTAAAAGTGAAAAATCAACTAAGTTAGCTACTCCTCTATGGAAATATGTTACTAAGTTAGAAAAAACAACTGTTGGTGGTGGGAATGTTACTTTCATATGTAACTATTGTGAAAAAATATTTTATGTCTAGACATAAACATATTTTATGTCTAAAAATATTAAAAGATATGCCTAAATATAAAATTTAATTAATTATTTAATTGCCGTGTCCACGCCGTGTCGTGTCCTTATTTTTCAAAAATTGTCGTATTGCCGTGTCCGTGTCGATGCATCATAGCTTTCATAGCCTTAATCCCTAAGAAGAATGGTGCCTCCAATATCCATGAATTCAGACCTGTTAGCTTGGTGGGGAGTATGTATAAAATCTTGGCTAAGGTTCTAGCAAATCGCTTGAAAGAGGTTTTGGATTAGTTGATATCTGAGTCTCAGAATAATTTTGTGGGTGGTAGACAAATACTTGATTAAGTTCTTATTGCTAATGAATGTGTTGATAGTCAGTTGAAGAGCAAGATTTCGGGGGTTATTTGTAAGTTGGATATTAAGAAAGCTTATGATCATGTGAATTGGGAGGCCCTTCTAGATTTGTTGAAGAAAATGGGATTCATGGTGAAGTGGTGTAAGTGGATCCGTACTTGCATATCTACAGTTCAGTTCTCTGTTTTGATTAATGAGTCTCCAGCTGATTTTTTTGGAAGTTCAAGGGGACTGAGACAAGGGGACCCACTATTTCCTATGTTGTTTTTGGTTAAGATGGAGGTTTTCAATAGGATGATGCAAAGAGTTGAAGGTGCTAGTTTACTTTGTGGTTTTAGGGCTGATGGTAGGCAGGGTGGAGGGGAATATGTCTCGCATCTTTTGTTTGCGGTTGATACGATTATGTTTTGTGCTGCCGATGTGGAGCAGATTCTACATGTTTGGATGCTACTTCTTTGTTTCCAGGCTATGACAGGATTAAAAGTTAATGTTTTGGAAGGTGAGATGGTTCCCATTGGGGAAGTTCATAATGTGCATGCCTTGGTAGAGATTTTGGGTTGTAGGATTGGGACTTTGCCTATGACATTTCTTGATATGCCACTGGGGGCTTCCCACAAGTCTCCTACTATTTGGAACCCTACCTTAGAGAAAATTAAGTGTCAGTTGGCGGGGTGGAAGAAGATGTGTTTGTCAAAAGGTGGAAGACTAACGTTGCTTAAAAGTATGTTATCTAGGCTTCCTACTTACTTTTTATCTCTTTTTACTATCCCTACGCATGTGGCCAATAAAATTGAGAAGTTGCAAAGGGAATTCTTGTGGAGGGATTCCAAAACACATTTGGTGGGGTGGGATAAGGTGTGTGCACCTATGGAAAATGGTGGTAAGGAGTAAGGAAATTAACTACTTTTAATAAAGCCTTACTAGGGAAATGGTTATGGCGGTTTGGGGTTGAGGAGACAAGGCTTTGGAGAAGGTTTGTAGCTTTGAAGTTTGGAGAAGAGTGGAGGGGATAGACTTCTAAGCTAGGTAGAGGTGTACATGGGTGTGGTTTATGGAGAAGTATCAGAATGGGTTGGGAGGTTTTTAGCAAAGGTTTTTAGCAAAAATGTTCAGTTTGAGGTAGGGGTGGGGGATAGAGTAAAGTTTTGGCCGGATTGGTGGTGTCGAGATTCACCACTCCAATTGACCTTTCCGGTTGTGTTTGGGATTGCTTTCAATAAAGAAGCCTCTGTGGCCTCTTCTCTTGAACGATTGGGGATGAACAGAGAAGCTGGGATGTTCGTTTCATTCAGAGACCAAATGATTGGGAGGGGTGTTGTGGATGAATTTCTTTGTACTTTGGTTTCTAATTTACCTCTAACTGAGCATGGAGACCATATGAAATGGAAGTTGACGAAGAATAGAGATTTTGATATCTGCTTTTTTTACAATAAGTTACGAGGTCCCTTGCCCATTATTTTTCCTTGGAAAGGTATTTGGAGGGTTAAGGCTCTTCGGCGTGTTTCTTTGTTTGGACCGCAGTTTGGGATAAGATATTTACAGGCAACAATCTGCAGGGTAGAGGGTTTGATTTTGTTAACTGGTGCATTATGTGTCAATGTAATGGTGAGACGGTGGATTATCTGCTACTTCATTGTGGAAAGGCCTATCAGTTGTGGAGTTTAGTTTTTAGATCTTTTGGGATTTCATGGTTCTTGCCAAGATCGGTTGCAAATACTCTTTTTGGTTGGTGGAATTGGTTTGGAAAGGACTCGTTTACATTTGAAATTTAGTTCCGTTGTGCTTAATGTGGTGTATTTGGAGGGATCGAAATTGTAAGACGTTTGAGGACATGGAAAGCTCCGACGACCAGCTGCTTGCTTCTTTTAGTAGCTCCCTTTTTTACTAGTCAGGGCTTGGAGACTCACCTCTAGTGATTCTCTCCCTATGTTCCTTAGTTCTCTCCTCTATAATTAGTATTTTCTTTGTCTTTTTTTTATTTATTATTCTCTTTCTGTAATCTTTGATTTGCCTTATGCCTTTTTGCATGAGGTAGTTTTTTGAATATGCATCTTTATTACTTACCCAAAAAAAAAAAAAATAAATAATTAAATCGTAACCATCCAACTTCATTAAAAGTCACATGAACTTTTAAAATACTAAAGACATAACAATAAATAAATAAAAACATAGAAAATTAAAAGACTAGACTTATGACAACTATGAGCGAGACAAACTGACGTAGGACAAAGGGAAACAAGGTTTAATAGGCAAAATCTGATTTAGAACTGTTTGGGCAGATCTGGTAGCACTTGGGCTTTGAGGCTTTAAGGGTTTAGGGTTAGGTTTTGATGGGAAAAATGCTGGAAAATAAGAGGGATAATAGGGTTTCCAAAGGCGATGAAACGAAGGAGAAAACCAGGGTTGGGTTGTTATGAATAGTGCTGTGAACAGTATTATGAACAGTAAAATAAAAATAAAAGATTAATTCTAGGCATCACACCTAGACTTCCTAAGCATCATATCTAGGGTTCTTTGGCATCACACCTCGAAGAAGGTTGTATCACACAAACCACAAAAGAAAGCTTCATAGTTTTTAAATTTTGAAAACATTATAGAAAGCATTACAACTCTTTAAATAGAAGTCTAATTAGGTGAACTAGGATTTCTTAAAACCCTAATAATACTTGGACTTGGACTCCTTAGGCTTTTACTACTAAGCCTAACTAAATAACCAAACTTAAAATAAAACTGAAGTAAGACCCAATGGACTACAAGCACAGCCAATTCCAGAATATTAAGAAATTATAGAATTTCCCTTGATACATAAAATCAAATAAAATATAATAAATCCTTCTCACTGCCTCCTACATCACAAACTAGTGGACCTTTTTTACTGGGCTTAGATGCTACTGCATCATACGAGCTCCTGAATAATCACAAAACCAGCAAAGAGTTGCAGCCAGTTTTATTATCCAACAAGAAAACACTTAACACCAAATCGTTGGAAATACGCATTTGACAAATTCCCACCACAAGCACTTGTAGAAAAAATTTTTTTGATAGGCTAATAATTTTTTTTTTTTTTGATAAGTAAAAATTTTATTGATCTCAAAAAATGGAACACCCTAGTACACAGGGAGTGTACAAGGGATCAAACAATCAAGAACAAAAATTACAAAAATCTAAGAAATCAAGAAAGGATGAAAAGGATTGGTTCCGCAATGCAGCCAACCAATCCATTAAAGTGCTAAAGAAAAATAGCTTCAAGTCTGATGTGGATCTCTCCTTATCTTCAAAGCACCGACTATTTCTCTCCCTCCAAAGGCACCACAATAAGCAATGGGGAACCATAAGCCATATAGACCCATTTCGATGACGGCCAAAACTGTCTTGCCAACATGCTAGAAGCCCCACTACAGATTGCAGCATAACCCAGCTCACTCCAAACAACCCGAACATCATAGCCCACATATCCATTGCAACCGGACAATGAAGAAAAAGATGATCAACCGATTCCCCATTACACTTGCACATGTAGCACCAGTCTAATATCCAAACCTTCCTTCTTCGTAAATTGTCAATCGTTAAGCATTTCCCTAAAGCAGCAGTCCAAACAAAGAAAGCTACTCGAGAAGGTATCTTCTGCTTCCAAATGCTTTTCCAAGGAAAACAATAGTCATTAGAGCCCATTAAGAGATTGTAATAATCCCTAACCGTGAAGCCCTTCTCTCTAATAGATTTCCAGCACATCTTATCCTCACCAAGCAATGACTATGGTCTTGAAAATGTAATGTTTTAATTTTTTTTTTTTTTTTTTTTTTTTTGATAAGTAAAAATTTTATTGATCTCAAAAAATGGAACACCCTAGTACACAGGGAATGTACAAGGGATCAAACAATCAAGAACAAAAATTACAAGAATCTAAGAAATCAAGAAATGATGAAAAGGATTGGTTCCACAATGCAGCCAACCAATCCATTAAAGTGCTAAAGAAAAATAGCTTCAAGTCTGATGTGGATCTCTCCTTATCTTCAAAGCACCGACTATTTTTCTCCCTCCAAAGGCACCACAATAAGCAATGGGGAACCATAAGCCATATAGACCCATTTCGATGACAGCCAAAACTGCCTTGCCAACATGCTAGAAGCCCCACTACAGATTGCGGCATAACCCAGCTCACTCCAAACAACCCGAACACCATAGCCCACATATCCATTGCAACCAGACAATGAAGAAAAAGATGATCAACCGATTCCCCATTACACTTGCACATGTAGCACCAGTCTAATATCCAAACCTTCCTTCTTTGTAAATTGTCAATCGTTAAGCATTTCCCTAAAGCAACAGTCCAAACAAAGAAAGCTACTCGAGAAGGGATCTTCTGCTTCCAAATGCTTTTCCAAGGAAAACAATAGTCATTAGAGCCCATTAAGAGATTGTAATAATCCCTAACCGTGAAGCCCTTCTCTCTAATAGATTTCCAGCACATCTTATCCTCACCAAGCCCTCTAACCGACGCACCATATATGGTATCCATGAAACTATCTAGTGCCTCAAGTTCCCGAGCATGTACACTCCTAAAGAAACTTACATCCCAAAACAGGATTCCGTTATCAAACTTCATAACCTCAGCCACACTAACCACTTGATCTCAGCAAAATCTAAACAATTCAGGATAGCTGACTACAAGAGATGTTTCTCCACACCAACGGTCTTGCCAAAATTTCACCCTAGACCCATCCCCAATATCATATAGAATGTGGCGAGAGAAAGTAGGCCATCCCCGACTAATATTTTTCCACAAGCCAACACCATATGGACCATTAGTAGGCCTAGTACACCAAATACCCCATTCACAACCATATTTCACGGCTATCACTTGCCTCCAAAGGGCAGCCCTCTCCATCTCAAATCTCCATAACCACTTCCTAAGCAAAGCTTCATTAAAAAGTCTTACCTTTCTTATCCTCAAACCACCCGAAGCAATGGGAGTGCAAACAGTAGCCCATTTAACCAAATGGAATTTTGGTTCATCACCAATGCCACCTCATAAGAAATCCCTCTGAAGTTTCTCAATTCTGTTAGCCACAGAAACAGGAATAGGAAATAAAGATAGAAAATAAGTGGGTAAATTAGATAAAGTGCTTTTAATTAAAGTGACTCTACCTCCCTTGGATAAGTATAAACGTTTCCATCCTGCTAATCTCCGTTCTATCTTCTCCAGAATTGGGTTCCAAATTGCCTTATCCTTGCATTTAGCTCCCAAAGGAAGGCCTAAATATTTCATTGGAAGGTTACCTTGTTTACAACCAAGGACATTCAACAATAAGTCGAGATTGTGCACCATACCAACAGGAACCAGCTCTGACTTACCCAAATTTATCTTCAAACCAGAAACCGCCTCAAACCAAATGAGAATCATACGGAGAAACAAAACTTGATCCAAATCAGCATCACAAAAAATTAGAGTGTCGTCCGCAAAGAGCAGATGTTACACCTCCAAAGATCTTCCCTCTAAATGACCTACACCATAGCCTGACATGTGACCATCATGGACAGCTTTATCCAACATTCTCCCAAGGGCTTCCATCACCAAGACAAACAACAAGGGGGACAATGGGTCACCTTGTCTTAACCCCCTGGAGCTCTCAAAAAACCCACAAGGGGTGCCATTTATCAAGATAGAGAAATGAACTGTAGATATACAAAAGAAAATCCACTGCCTCCATTTAGCAGAGAACCCACTCCGTTCTAGTAACTGCATAAGAAAACCCCAGTTGACATGATCAAAAGCCTTCTCAACATCTAATTTGCAAAGTAACCCTGGCAAACCAATTTTCACTCTACTATCAAGACATTCGTTAGCAATAAACACAGGGTCAAGAATCTGCCTGTTCCTCACAAAAGCATTTTGAGAAGGAGAAATTATATCTTACATGACCGTTCGAAGTCTGGTGGCTAAGACCTTAGAAATGATTTTATAAACCCCCCCAACAAGACTAATGGGGCGAAAATCTTTGACTTCAATTGCTAGATATTTTTTAGGGATGAGAGTGATGAACGTTGCATTCAAGCTCTTCTCAAACTGACCTTTAGCAAAAAAATGGTGAAATACAGCCATAAGGTCAGTTTTGAGAATACCCCAACATGCTTGGAAGAAGGCCATTGGAAACCCATCAGGTCCAGGTGCTTTGTCGCCGTTAAAATTCTGTATCACATCAAAAATTTCTGCCTCCTCAAATGGTCTATCTATCCAATCAGCATTATCACCGGATATCCTAGGAAATACCAAGACTTCTGGAAAAGGTCAAACAACTTGCTGCTCCGAGTATAAATTCATAAAGAATTGAGTAACACAATCAGCAATCATACCTTGATCAGAAGACAAGGTTCCATCAACCATAAGGCTCTCAATACCGTTATTTCTTCTATTGGAATTAGCCATTCTATAAAAAAAAATTGTACTTGCATCCCCCTCCCTCAAGTGTAGCATCCTAGACTTCTGCCTCCAACTAATCTCTTCTAAGAGAGTAAGCTTTTCAATCTCGGTACGGAGATTAACTTGTTCTAACTTCTCCTCAGCTGTTAAAGGTTGAGTCTCCTCTCTAACATCCAAGTCATTCAATTTGTTCCATAACTGCTGTTTCTTTAAAGTGACATTGCCAAACTCTGTTTCGTTCCATTTTTTTAGGTCCAACTTCAAGGCTGCCAACTTCTTAGCTAGTATAAAACTCGGGTTGCCTTTGAACAAATAGGATGCCCACCAGGTTTTCACTTTATCAACAAAATTCTCCGCCTTCAACCACATATTTTCAAAACGAAAAGGAGTTCTACCTCTCCGATGATTCCCCCCCTCCAACAAAATTGGGTAGTGGTCTGAAAGTACCTTAGACAACCTTCTCTGTGCAAATAGAGTGAAATGATCCGCCAAAAGCGGAGAGAAAAGAAACCGGTCTATTCTAGAGGCAGAAGAATTGTTGGACCAAGTATAAAGGCCTCCTTCCATTGGTATATCCATCAGTCCATGAAGAGAGATAAAATCCGAAAATTCATACATAGCCCGAGTACTAGTTGTAGCCCCTAATCTTTCCGATGGGAAGCGAATTATATTAAAGTCACCTCCTAGGCACCATGGCACATCCCACTAATTAATCAGCCCTGTCAGTTCCTCCCACATCTTCCTACGCCTCTTGTTCGAATTTGGCCCATATAAACCAGTAAAAGCCCATTCAAATTGATCACCTACGTTTTTAAATTTGCATGAAACAGAAAAGCACCCTACTGCTTCTTCCACCTTTTCCACTGCCCTCCGATCCCACATCAATACAATACCTCCAGAAGCACCTTCTGAACCCAAGTACAACCAGTCGACATATGGACAGCTCCAGATACTTCTGACTATTCCTCTAGTAATCCATTCAAGTTTGGTCTCCTGCAAACAGACAATGTCAGGTCTCCATGCACGCAACAAATTACGAATCTGAAGTCTCTTCCCAACCTCATTCAATCCTCTGACATTCCAGGAAATCATCTTCAGATTCATTTAGGAATAGAAAGAGCCCGTTCCCTATTAATACCACTGCGCCTAGTTGAAGTAGAACCATAATTAATCGAGCTGAATAGACCCTTCAGCTCTCTAATACCTTTCACCCCAGAACTCTTCAAATCACGTGCTTTTTTTTCCAAAACAGCCCTACGATTTTCCAAACCTTTTAGGGACGTGCCCAGGAAGTTATCAAACCCTTTAAATCTGCTTTGGAACCACTCAGAGTAAGCTTCTCCCCTCACTGGATTCTCCACACCCAACACTTCCTGCCCTTCCATTGCCAAGGGTAGAGAAAAGGCCAGCGGTTCCACACTTAGAGGCGACAAACCCCCTACATTAGGTAGCACAGAAGACTCTGAACAAGTGTATAAGACCCAATCCTCCACAAGTACATCATTCTCATCAACTTGGGCTGATGACACCTCCACAACATCTGGACACTTCAAGGGGACCAAGGCCAATTGGGTTTGCTCTTCCAATACCTCTGTGACTTCACCTGGGGGCAGAGAAATCTGAATCGGAACTGCCACTCTTCTTCCATCTCGAAGTTCAAGCACCCACTGTTCTGAATTCCCCCACTTCTTGCTAACGTTGCCAGTATTCTCCTGAAGTATCAAACGGATGTCTTGGTGCAATTTCTCTTCACCATCGGAGGTTTTTGCTGACTCATCAGACTCATCGGGTTCATCGGAGCTGAGAAACGCTGTATCGGACTCACCGGAGCTGAGAATCTCATTATCGGGCTCATCGGCGCCGATAAGGTCACTATCGGCACTGTCGGAGACTTTCATCGACTGGGCTAGCCTCAACAAGCTTTGGGAATCAGCTGGAGGTAGTTCGGAGTTAGAATCCACATCGCCTCTGCGAGAATCGCTGACTGAGCTCTTCGAAGCAGAAATCAAGTGACCTGGCTGGGTCTTGCCATTTTGAAGTGTTCGCTTTGGTTTGGGTCGCCAGACTGTGATGGGCTTGGGATTAAGTTTGGGCTTTGCATTGAAGGGAGCTGTGGGTTTAAACTGGCTTTTATCTTCGGGCTTAAAGTTTTTGTCTTTGGGTTTTTCTTTGCGGCCCAATTCCTTGACTTTGGACCAGATTACCTCCCACTCACCATCTGGCCCACGCTCCAATCTCAGGCCAACATCCAACGTTAAAGGTGAATCATTGACACCGCTGTTGCTCTCTATAATCTCAACCGACAATTTAGCCTTAGAAATTGCTTGTTTCTTCCCAGCATTCAAATCGCGTATATCATGGCTTTTATTGCTCAAATTTGATTCGGTTGAAATTTGAAACTCTGGCATTAATTGCTTTCCTTTTCTGCTACCACTACCCTCTCTCCGATCACCCTCCGCCGCTGCCTGCAGAAAAGTTTTGTGATTCTCCACTATCGGTCTCAAGACAGAGTGAAAAGGTTGTTTGGTGGCAAGTGATCCAGGTGCAATTGCTTTCCTCAGATGAAATCCAAAACCTCGCCACCCACTTCTAGCTTTCCCTTCTGGCACCACGAGAAATCCTTTCCGACGGCCATGGATGAGTTCCGAGATCATTAAAAAACTGTCGTGTGAATTGGAACCCAATTGCAAAATAAAAACTTTCTCATCATCCCTAAAGGTTCGTGCACAGTTACCAGGAGTTTTATTAGACATTAGATCCTTCACAATAGCTAGCAAACACTTAGCGCTTTCTCTGCCCATGAAAACTGATCGGAGAGAATCCCGACTTCGCTCAAAAATGCGTAACATGAAATATGTACCTCCCTCCTCGACTGAGAATTCGAAAGTCTTAGATTCTACGAAAAAGAAAATTGAACCCCCCATAACAACAGAGGACAACCACAAGTTCTGTGACTAATTCGAGGTAGCCAGGCCTCTCATTAACAGTTACAGACACAAAATCCAATAACCTGTAACTAAAAGCTTAAGCTATTAGGCGGAGAGGCCCAGTTGTTTTGTTATTTTCATTCTTTCATGATTTGAGGTTGTTCTAAGCATGACATAAGCCATTTGGTTGAAATGAATAAATCAAAGATTGTATTTCAAAAAATTAGCCTTTGTACTTTCAAAATCTGGGTTTCTTCTAACTAACTCTAATCCCTTGGGTGAATTCCTTTGGGTGGCGATTCAGTTTTTGTATCTCTTTGGGCGGTGATATTTTGTATCCCATTGAGTGGTGCATCAATTCAGTTCTGTATCCTTAGCTAAATTATTTTGTGTGGTGATATCTTTATCTCTTTGGATTTGCTTTGGTGGTGAGTTTATCTGTCCCTTTTTAATACTTAAATGTTTTCTTATTCCATGTAACCAAAAAATATATACATCCAGCCATCCCTCATTCATCATATTGGATGAGTTTGATTTACCTCATTCTTTTCCGGTATCAACTTACCCGGGTAAGTGTGGTAGAGGGAGAAAATGTAATCCAAGTTGTGATGGGCTATTAATGCTTAAGCACATATTTAGTTTGGGTGTATTAGAGAAAGATGATCATCAGTGGTGGTAACTATGTTGAAAAAAATCTTTTCTTCCTTCTCTTCTTTCCACCACATGTACTTTTTCCTTATTATATCTTTTCTTTCCACTCTCTCACTCATTTGTTTAATTTGAATCAACAGAAATAGTAGTAGCAGACCATAAAGAAGATTTACTCTGTCCTTCATCAAAATACAATTTTGGTCCCAGAACAATTTCATCCTTGAACCATTGAGTGTTTCAATTTAGTCTTTAAAGGTTCAAAATCACCTCAATGTTACCCTTACCCTATGAAACATCAGTAAGCATAAAACAATGCCAAATGTTTTTCTCACACACATAATTTTCTTAACGCTAATATGGTATGTTAAGCCATATGCTAATCTCACAAAACCAAAGCATATGGACCCGTGACATCCATGTTAAGGACCACTATGTTTTTTAATTTTTTGATAGGTAACGTAAGAACTTTTATTAAAAAAATAGTCAACCCAAGTCAATAGAAATGTATTATAGAGGCATAAAATCAAGAGCCCAAAATACAATGATCAAAAAGAACAGGAAGGGAAAAACAAGAAAATTTTGGCAACACTAGACTCCATTCAAGGAGAGTAAGAAAGAAAAAAGAATTAATCCTGAGAATAAACTGTTCACAGCCCTTAGAACTTCTAGCATTCCGTTCCAACCAAATACACCACATCAAACAGTAAGGCACAAACCTCCAGATAGCTATCTATATAACTTATTTTAAAAAAGTATTAAAGTCACATCTCTACTAGGTTGCATGGGTACCCACACCTAATATGGGAACCAAAATCATATTTTAACCTTTCTTTTTTACCTTTTCTATAGCTTTTATTAAATACATTAGGATCCAAGGATGTGCTAACTGCATCTACTATGCTCTAAAAGGACTAGTCATAAACGGAGTAGTCAACATCAACCAAATACTTACTCCCTCCATCCCATTTTGTTTAAAAAGTCATGCTTGCAAGACCAGCAAAATGAGACAAAGAGACTACCTGCCATGGAACTTACCAAACGTCCATGTAGCACTTTCACATTCCAAATTTGCATAACCCTTATTATACCCAGTCATCCTTTGCCATGATGGTCATCACAATCTACCAAATCTCCACATTCTCAACAGGGTAATCCATATCATACTACATCCCCATGCCACATGGCAATACCAAATTGATTATGATCCAATTTGTTCGAGACTTCAGAAATGTAGCATATGTCAAAAAGATTAGGCAAACTAGGGATTTTGATGCCTGCTTATATAGGCCAGATCAGCTTAGCACGCATATGATATGGAACTTAGCACACAACCACAAAACATCCACTCCAACCTTCGCAACTTGTAAACATGCTTATAACCACAATTGATTTGGGCTTTGCATTGAAGGGAGCTGTGGGTTTAAATTGGCTTTTATCTTCGGGCTTAAAGTTTTTGTCTTTGGGTTTTTCTTTGCGGCCCAATTCCTTGACTTTGGACCAGATTACCTCCCACTCACCATCTGGCCCACGCTCCAATCTCAGGCCAACATCCAACGTTAAAGGTGAATCGTTGACACCGTTGTTGCTCTCTGTAATCTCAACCAACAATTTAGCCTTAGAATTTGCTTGTTTCTTCCCAGCATTCAAATCGCGTATATCATGGCTTTTATTGCTCAAATTTGATTCGGTTGAAATTTGAAACTCTGGCATTAATTGCTTTCCTTTTCTGCTACCACTACCCTCTCTCCGATCACCCTCCGCCGCTGCCTGCAGAAAAGTTTTGTGATTCTCCACTATCGGTCTCAGGACAGAGTGAAAAGGCTGTTTGGTGGCAAGTGATCCAGGTGCAATTGCTTTCCTTAGATGAAATCCAAAACCTCGCCACCCACTTCTAGCTTTCCCTTCTGGCACCACGAGAAATCCTTTCCGACGGCCATGGATGAGTTTCGAGATCATTAAAAAACTGCCGTGTGAATTGGAACCCAATTGCAAAATAAAAACTTTCTCATCATCCCTAAAGGTTCGTGCACAGTTACCAGGAGTTTTATTAGACATTAGATCCTCCACAATAGCTAGCAAACACTTAGAGCTTTCTCTGCCCATGAAAACTGATCGGAGAGAATCCCGACTTCGCTCAAAAATGCGTAACATAAAATACGTACCTCCCTCCTCAACTGAGAATTCGAAAGTCTTAGATTCTACGGAAAAGAAAATTGAACCCCCCATAACAACAGAGGACAACCACAAGTTCTGTGACTAATTCGAGGTAGCCTTGTAGAAAAATTCCCTAATTGTTTTTGGTGTTGGTTTGGTAACAAAGCCAAATCTTATAACAAGATCTATAATGAAATTTTCTCCACTCATCGCTTGCTGAAATTTCTTAATCAAGATGGTGATCACCAATGTGGAACTAAATTTAAGATTCTAGGGTTTTTCTCAAGATTTTAAGGAAGAAGAAAACTTTGCTACAATTCAATGAGAGAGTGTGCCTAATAGAAGCAAAGTTGGAAGAACTTCACATTATGAACTAAACTTTGCATAATCTGTCAGTAGCTATCAATTACTTATATATTATATGTTGAACCCATGTTTATCCTTGCTTTCATCATTGCACCCAATACCCCTTCAAAATCTGATGAGTGTGGCCCTGCCAATTTTCAGCCAAAGCAACCTCAATTGGATGTGGTTCAATGCATCAAGTTGTTACAATAAAGAGAGAAATTCAGGCTTATTATAATTCACCACATGTGATTTCAAGAACAACCAAAACAATGCATTACAAGGACAATGGAGACCACAAAGGAGCAAGGTGAGAATAAGGCTGATCATGGAAAAGTTAAGCCCAAAAAAGATATTGATGTTATTGCCATGGATCAATTCAAGAAGGATTTTAAGCTGACAAGTCTTCCAAGCATTGATTTTATCATTCCACTAGAATTTAATACTATGGCGGGAAAGAACAATTCATTATCCTTAAAACAGTTTTGTATTCAAAGTCTTCAAGGATTTTTTTATTATTAGTAGATACTGATGTTATTGCCATGGATCAATTCAAGAAGGATTTTAAGCTGACAAGTCTTCCAAGCATTGATTTTATCATTCCACTAGAATTTAATACTATGGCGGGAAAGAAAAATTCATTATCCTTAAAACAGTTTTGTATTCAAAGTCTTCAAGGATTTTTTTTATTATTAGTAAGTTATTATTAGTAAGTTAAGGGTAGGTATTTTGGTAGTTTAGTTAAGTCTAGAATTTTCAAGGAGCCTAAGTTAGTCTTTTATTAGGTATTACTTTATTAGTTTTAGTTTACTAGCCAAACTAGGAGTCCAAATATTACTAGTACAAGAATTAATCTAACATATATTTGTGCTCAATTTACTTAAAGAATAGATAGAATTTATTTATAAAAATACTGAGTGTTTGTGTTGTATTGTATTGTATTGTATTGTATCTGTTTCTTGTTTAAAGTGTTCACCATCGTGAACATGATGTTCAATTCTTATTACCTATCAAAACAAATATTGAGTGTTTGAGTAGTGAGGCATGTTGGCCTTCATGCATTCTTTTCTCCCTTTCTCTTATGACTTTTCTTCATCTCTTTCCTGTGCTGTTGTTCCTATATACTATTCATAAAGACCCTAAACACCATATATTTCTCTTTTTTCCTTTTTCCTTACAACCTCAAACCAAAGCTTTCCTCTTACCTATCAAACTCCAAAAATTTAGCCGTTTAAAATTTAAAAACAAAAAAACAAAAAAACAAAAAAAAAAAAAAAAACAAAATGACTTTAAGGTCAACTGGCACTTTGGATTTTATCTCTCTTCATCGGCTAATAGATATACCTATGGAAGGAAGCCTTTATACTTGGTCCAACAATTCCTCTGCCTCTAGAATAGACCGGTTTCTTTTTTCTCCGCTTTTGGTGGATCATTTCACTCTATTTGCACAAAGAAGGCTATCTAAGGTACTTTCAGACCGCTACCCAATTCTATTGGAGGGGGGGAGTCAACGGAGAGGTAGAACTCCTTTTCGTTTTGAAAATATGTGGTTTAAGGCGGAGAATTTTGTTGATAAAGTGAAAATCTGGTGGGCATCCTATTTGTTCCAAGGCAATCCGAGTTTTATACTAGCTAAGAAGTTGGTAGCCTTGAAGTTGGACCTAAGAAAATGGAACGAAGCGGAGTTTGGCAATGTCACTTTAAAGAAACAGCAGTTATGGAATAAATTGAATGACTTGGATGTTAGAGAGGAGACTCAACTTTTAACAGCTGAAGAGAAGTTAGAACAAGTTAATTTTTGTACCGAGATTGAAAAGCTTACTCTTTTAGAAGAGATTAGTTGGAGGCAGAAGTCTAGGATGCTACACTTGAGGGAGGGTGACGCAAGTACAAAAATTTTTCATAGAATGACTAATTCCAATAGAAGAAATAACGATATTGAGAGCCTCATGGTTGATGGAACCTTGTCTTCTGATCAAGGTATGATTGCTGACTGTATTACTCAATTCTTTATGAATTTATAGTCGGAGCAGCAAGTTATTCGACCTTTTCCAGAAGTCTTGGTATTTCCTAGGATATCCGGTGATAATGCTGATTGGTTAGATAGACCCTTTGAGAAGGCAGAAATTTTTAATGTCATACAGAATTTTAATGGTGACAAAGCGCCTGGACCTAATGGGTTTCCAATGGCCTTCTTCCAAGCATGTTGGGGTATTCTCAAAACTGATCTTATGGCTGTATTTCACCATTTTTTTTTTTTTTTTTTTTTTGCTAAAGTTTAGTTTGAGGAAAGCTTGAATGCAACGTTCATCACTCTCATCCCTAAAAGAAAATCCAGCTATTGAAGTCAAGGATTTTCGCCCCGTTAGTCTTGTTGGGGTGGTTTATAAACTCAATGCTAAGGTCTTAGCCACCAACTCCGCACGGTTATGGAAGATATAATTTCTCCTTCTCAAAATGCTTTTGTGAGGAACAGGCAGATTCTTGACCCAGAGCTTATTGCTAACGAATGCCTCGACAATAGAGTGAAAACTGCTTTGCCAGGGATACTGTGCAAATTAGATGTTGAGAAAGCTTTTGATCATGTCAACTGGGGTTTTCTTATGCAATTACTAGAACAAAATAGGTTCTCTGCTAAATGGAGGCAATGGATTTTCTTTTTTATATCTACAGTTCGCTTCTCTATCTTGATAAATGGCACTCCTTGTGGGTTTTTTGAGAACTCTAGGGGGTTGAGACAAGGTGACCCATTGTCCCCTTTGTTGTTTCTCTTGGTGATGGAAGCCCTTGGGAGAATGTTGGATAAGGCTGTCCATGATGGTCACATGTTAGGCTTTGATGTAGGTCGTTTAGAGGGAAGATCTTTGGAGGTGTCACATCTGCTCTTTGCAAACGACACTTTAATTTTTTGTGATGCTGATTTGGATCAAGTTTTGTTTCTCCGTATGATTCTCATTTGGTTTGAGACGGTTTATGGTCTGAAGATAAATTTGGGCAAGTTAGAGCTGGTTCCTATTGGTATGGTGCATTATCTTGACTTATTGTTGAATGTCCTTGGTTGTAAACAAGGTACCCTTCCAATGAAATATTTAGGCCTTCTTTTGGGAGCTAAATGCAAGGATAAGACAATTTGGAACCCAATTCTGGAGAAGATAGAACGGAGATTAGCATGATAGAAACGTTTGCACTTATCCAAGGAAGGTAGAGTCACTTTAATTAAAAGTACTCTATCTAATTTACCCACTTATTTTCTATCTTTATTTCCTATTCCTGCTTCTGTGGCTAACCGAATTGAGAAACTTCAGAGGGATTTTTTATGGGGTGGCATTGGTGATGAACCAAAATTCCATTTGGTTAAATGGGCTACTGTTTGCACTCTCATTGTTTCGGGTGGTTTGGGGATAAAAAAGGTAAAACTTTTTAATGAAGCTCTGCTTGGGAAGTGGCTATAGAGATTTGGGATGGAGAGGGCTGCCCTTTAGAGGCAAGTGATAGCCGTGAAATATGGTTGTAAATGTGGAAAAATATTAGTCGGGGATGGCCTACTTTCTCTCGCCACATTCTATATGATATTGGGGATGGGTTTAGGGTGAAATTTTGGCAAGACCGTTGGTGTGGTGAAACATCTCTTGCAGTCAGCTATCCTAAATTGTTTAGATTTTGCCGAGATCAAAAGGTTAGTGTGGTTGAGGTTATGAAGTTTGATAATGGAATCTTGTTTTGGGATGTAAGTTTCTTTAGGTGTGCATGCTCGGGAACTAGAGGCACTGGCCAGATACATGGATACCATATATGGTGCGTCGGTTAGAGGGCTTGGTGAGGATAAGATGTGCTGGAAATCTGTTAGAGAGAAGGGCTTCACGGTTAGGGATTATTACAATCTCTTAGTGGGCTCTAATGACTTACTTTCCTTGGAAAAACATTTAGAAGCAAAAGATTCCTTCTTGAGTAGCTTTCTTTGTTTGGACTGTTGCTTTAGGAAAATGCTTAACGACTGACAATTTATGAAGAAGGAGGGTTTGGATATTAGACTGGTGCTACATGTGCAAGTGTAATGGGGAATCAGTTGATCATCTTTTTGTTCATTGTCCGGTTGCAATGGATATGTGGGCTATGATGTTCGGGTTGTTTGGAGTAAGCTGGGTTATGCCGCAATCTGTAGTGGGGCAAGGCAGTTTTGGCTGTCATCGAAATGGGTATATATGGTTTATGGTTCCCCATTGCTTATTGTGGTGCCTTTGGAGGGAGAGAAATAGTCGGTGCTTTGAAGATAAGGAGAGATCCATATCAAACTTGAAGCTATTTTTCTTTAGAACTTTAATGGATTGGTTGGCTGCATTGTGGAACCAATCCTTTTCATCCTTTCTTGATTTCTTAGATTCTTGTAATTTTTGTTCTTGATTGTTTGATCCCTTGTACAATCCCTGTGTACTAGGGTGTTCCATTTTTTTGAGATCAATAAACTTTTACTTATCAAAAAAAAAAACCTAGCCAATTTTGAGCCCTAGTCCTTGCTTCTACAACTCTAAACCCTAAATCAGCAAAACTTCTAAACCTTAACCCACCCAGGCAAACGTTGACCAATTCCCCAAATTTTCCTAGATCATACTATCCCCATAAATTGCTATATATCATAACTTTTTAATGATATACAGCAGACCCTAACTTTAATTAAACAAAAACAAACAAAAGTAAACATTAAAAAGTTAAAAGTAAAAAATAAAATAAAAAAAAATCAAAGAGATTCCAAGAATCCAAAGAAACAAAATAAATTCATTCATTTCTTTTTAATACTTTGTTGAAGCACTCAAGGCCTAATCACACACTCAAATTTATGCTAGCCGTCATTTTAATGTTTGAAATTGATGAGATAGTGCAAAGTAATTTATGCTACGAATGGATATTTTAGGCAGTAAAGATTTTAAAAACGTACTTTTCAATACCAGTCATTAGTTCCAACCATACCTCATCAATCATCCCCTTCTCAAACTCAATCCATGCAGTTGGGTGCTTGCATTCTAATAATTTCTTCATCGGCATCCTGAGCATAAAATCTGAATTTGATTATCTTGGTATAAAATAAATTACAGAATATTAAGAATCAAGCAAAGTCTGAATTATCAGAGAAATTAAAAGAGTCTTTCTAACTTCAGTTAGAATGTGAAAGCAATTATATGTCAAACCTTGATTATTAAAATTCATCTTATAAGCCCATGAATACTATTAACATCTTAACTCATTAAATGGGTCATAGCAGAACATGTGACAGAGACATCCACTGAGTTTTAAATAACTAAGAGATAAATGATAACAAAAATCAAATCTTCCAAAACTATCTAGAAATGTAACTTATAGAATAAGAGTCTAAGAGATACTGTAACGCCTTTAGAGAGAAAGAAATACATGCACTTTTAAAGGGTTTGAGTCACTGGTTGTAAGGATAAGCTTTTGTTTTCAAGATCTCTATATGATAGGACAGGAAGGAGCCTTCCAGCTCACTCTCTTTTCTTAACTCATTGGAGTTTTTAGATCTTTTGAATTATAGGTGTTAATTTTAATTTTCAGGTGTTTCTTTTATATACATCCCTTGTATTAAGGTTGCACCCCTTACTGCACTTTAATGAATGAATTTCTTATCAATAAAGCATTTAATCTTAGGTGGAGTTCAACCAAATATTAATCAGAAAGAATACTGTTGCACTACTTTAATACTCATACAGGAAAAACTGTAAGTGCAAGCAGGAAAGTAAAAATAGCACTTTTTCGGTATTCCAACTAGCAAAAGTAGCATCAAGATATCTGCTCTAAGCCTCTAACATTTTCTTGCCAGATCATAATTAGCATCAAGATATCTGCCCTATCAAATTCTTGCCAGATAAATATCTTGGACCTACGCCAAGGTACTCAAATATCACAGAAAAGAATATGATACATTTTTTTTTTTAATGGCAGAAAACAAATATGATACAATCAAATGTTGCAGAACCAGATATGATACAATGAGGCATGCAATCGAAAGAAAAAAGACACATGAAACTGGTTACTACTATTAATTCTCAAGGTAAACTCCTTCATTCCAAATTAAAGATCAACCTTCCTCTTATAAGTCAAAACATCCCTGTCTCATATAAATTCACAATTATACTTGCATTAATACAGGTGCTGAAGGGCTTGTAAGAACCGGCTTTTCCTTTACATCAAGCAATCTTGTTTGGAAAAGAGTCACCGACTTGATGCAACAAATGCAAAGAGTCTGATGTTAAGAAAAATAATGTCCTGGCAAGCAGGAAGCATAGTAAGTGGAAATTTACAACATAATCTATTTTTCATTAAAGTCAAAACAACCAAAAGTTAATGCAATATCTACCATGATACCCAAATGTGCAGTGAAGAATTAGAAACAAAGCATCTAACTTACATAACTTAAACTTCAAAAAATTTAACTGTTAGCGGCATCCACAACAATTTTTGTTGTTAATTTGCTTCAACATTTTCATTTCACAATAATAGAAGAAGTATCATTAGTTTAAAGGAAAGAATGTGAATCCTGTGTTCTATGAAGCCAACTGGGGTGGCTTTTAGGACGCCTATAAGAGCTGCCAAAGTTGCTAGTGTCTACGAAAAGGGCCCTTTTACTAGTTTGTGCTCAAGGTGCCAATTATATCAAGGCAAAAAATTAGTGCCAAATCCATTAACTGCTCTTCATTTCGCTTCTCTTCTTCTCTTGTTCTATTATTCTCTTTAGAGAACCTTTTGGTAATATCAATCAGCCACCAGCCTCACAATGTTGGTTTTGAACAACCATATGTGTCAACATCATTGCAAGACAATGAGCATCACAAAATGTGGAAAATCACTAAAGTCCAGTTCCATATCCCTTATGACACAAATCTAAATTGTGAATAGTATCGTAAGACTCAGTTTTAAATAAAAATTTGCTGAAATCCGTACTTGCCTGTCTGTAAATAATGCACAGGACCCATAGAAAAAATGCAGACGCACATATATATATATATATATAGCCTTTTCATCGCAATCCAAACCTAGCCTCACCATATAGCATATATTACATTATATAATATTACTATTGGTGTCATTCATTTGGAGGAATTCTAATCCTATATCCTGGCAAAAGAAAAAGGACCCTTTTGATCAGAAACAAAGACCATCCAGTTGAGTAAGTCATTCAGATTTCTCAACCCCACAAAACAATGAAAATTATACAAAACACAGAAGAGCAAGAAAAATATGAGTACCCGAAGAAGGCAGGGACATCATGGTAAAAAGGGTCGCGAACAATGGTGTCCATGATGTCAAAAAGCAATATGGGGAGCTTTCTATTGGTATCTTGGGCTGCTGCTGAGACAGTGAAAGAGGCATTGGTATTGGTTTTGAGATTTAGTAAGGACATTTTCATTGGTTTTGGGTATGGATATGAATATGATGAGAGTGAAGTTCGTTTTAGAGGAAACCACATGGTTGTTGGATGTGGTACTTTCATTGTGAGAGCCATTATCATGAAATGGATCATATGGGTTTGGGTTTGTTCGTTGTTATCTATAATTCTATATATAAAGTCCAAGCCACCGGCCTTGTTCGTGGGTTGGTTGTTGTTTAACAATTATTTTTTTTCCCCTGCAAATTAATACTAGTTGGTATTTTTTTTTTTTAATAGAAAAATACTCATTGGTGCTTAGTATTGGGTTACCCGAGTAGCATTAGGGAAAAAAAAAAACAACAAAATATATCAAGTATTTATTATTCACTAGTTTGTAATCCCGTGCATATACATGAATACGCTTAGGACACGTTTAATACACTGTAATGATTATTATATGAGAATAGGAATAAGTATTACAAGTAATACATTAAGTTGGAATGTAATAAGTATTATTATTCATTAGTTTATTGACTATTTAGGAATAGAATCCTGAATATACATCCGCAATTTAGTAGAGTATAAAAACAATGTGTAAATAAATCATTTTAAAGTCAAATTTCCTAAAATACACTTATTTTAGAGTATTCAAAATAGAGCTAATAATTAACAACAATGAAAATTTATTTTCTTTCCTTTTGAAGATGTGGCAACTAATGGTTTTTTAGGAAATTTTTTTAAAAAGTTATTACATAAGGTGAAGGAATAGATATTCAGTACTTTTTATAAGGAATAGTTATTTCTCATTTTGAAGAATAGCTATTCATAAAGAATAACTATTCATTGTAATGAAAACATAACTAAACAATTGAATAGTTATGTCATAGAAATATCTATTACATTACAGTGTCTATTATAATTTAGGCGAAAAGCCACTTTTAGTCCCTACATTTTCAGGAGATTCTCATTTTAGTCCCTATATTTTATTTTTACCGCTTTTAGTCTCTATCCTAAAAAATGCTTCTTGTTTTGGTCTCTGCTGTTACATCAGAAATAGAGAAAGTTGACGTGGTAAACGGCAAAAATAAATAATACTAAATTAATATCCACGTGGCCTAAATTAATAATAAAAAAATGCCACGTCAGCATTTAAATTTTAAAAAAAAATTAATTTATTAATTTTAACTAAATAAAAAAAATTAAAAACAGAATTAAAAACTAAAAATCATATGAATTGAGGTCTAAGTGTGTCTTGAATAAGAACAACAAGAATACAAATCTAGATTTAAGAACACAAACCCAGAAATTCAAAAAAAAAAAAACCAGTAAATCAAAACCCAGCCAAATCAACGACAAAACATCTAAATCATTTAACATCAACAACAAAAGTGGATCTCGGTGAGATCTAGTCGGCGCCAAATAAATTGTCCAGATCTGAAAGAGAGAAGCCCGGACCTCTGCGACTTCGGCATCAAGTTCCTCGCCGCTCAAATCCCCCATCATCTACGAAACGATATCTTCGAGTATCTGCCTCACGGCGGCCAGATCGTCGTGCTGCGCCGCCAAGTGGAGCTCGGTGTCGTTGTGCCGGCCAGTCACCTGCTTCACGTACTTCTTCTTCCCGGCTTGGTCGATCCACTTGCCGGAATTGGATAGAACTAACACGGGAGCCGTGGCTGACGCCGATGGACACAGAGACAGTGAAGGCGAAGGCGAAGTCTTGGCGAGAGGGTTTTGAGTCGATGATGGCGTTGGAGTCATTGTCATCATCGTCAGTCCCTTCTCTAAGTCTCTCTCACCTCCTGTTCCTATTCAACAAAAATTAACAACTACAAAGTCAGAATACAGTACCTAACAATTTTCTTGAAATCAAAACGATCGAAGTGATTGAAGAGAGAGAGAGAGAGAGAGAGGTTCGATTTGTGACGTCAAGCTCGATTTGGCGCCAGCTAGATCTTATAGAGGATTCGGGTTTTTTTTTTTTTTGGTTTGTTGAGGATCTGTGGTTTGATGATAGAACAATGGTGTCCATGATGTCAAAAAGCAATATGGGGAGCTTTCTATTGGTATCTTGGGCTGCTGCTGAGACAGTGAAAGAGGCATTGGTATTGGTTTTGAGATTTAGTAAGGACATTTTCATTGGTTTTGGGTATGGATATGAATATGATGAGAGTGAAGTTCGTTTTAGAGGAAACCACATGGTTGTTGGATGTGGTACTTTCATTGTGAGAGCCATTATCATGAAATGGATCATATGGGTTTGGGTTTGTTCGTTGTTATCTATAATTCTATATATAAAGTCCAAGCCACCGGCCTTGTTCGTGGGTTGGTTGTTGTTTAACAATTATTTTTTTTCCCCTGCAAATTAATACTAGTTGGTATTTTTTTTTTTTAATAGAAAAATACTCATTGGTGCTTAGTATTGGGTTACCCGAGTAGCATTAGGGAAAAAAAAAAACAACAAAATATATCAAGTATTTATTATTCACTAGTTTGTAATCCCGTGCATATACATGAATACGCTTAGGACACGTTTAATACACTGTAATGATTATTATATGAGAATAGGAATAAGTATTACAAGTAATACATTAAGTTGGAATGTAATAAGTATTATTATTCATTAGTTTATTGACTATTTAGGAATAGAATCCTGAATATACATCCGCAATTTAGTAGAGTATAAAAACAATGTGTAAATAAATCATTTTAAAGTCAAATTTCCTAAAATACACTTATTTTAGAGTATTCAAAATAGAGCTAATAATTAACAACAATGAAAATTTATTTTCTTTCCTTTTGAAGATGTGGCAACTAATGGTTTTTTAGGAAATTTTTTTAAAAAGTTATTACATAAGGTGAAGGAATAGATATTCAGTACTTTTTATAAGGAATAGTTATTTCTCATTTTGAAGAATAGCTATTCATAAAGAATAACTATTCATTGTAATGAAAACATAACTAAACAATTGAATAGTTATGTCATAGAAATATCTATTACATTACAGTGTCTATTATAATTTAGGCGAAAAGCCACTTTTAGTCCCTACATTTTCAGGAGATTCTCATTTTAGTCCCTATATTTTATTTTTACCGCTTTTAGTCTCTATCCTAAAAAATGCTTCTTGTTTTGGTCTCTGCTGTTACATCAGAAATAGAGAAAGTTGACGTGGTAAACGGCAAAAATAAATAATACTAAATTAATATCCACGTGGCCTAAATTAATAATAAAAAAATGCCACGTCAGCATTTAAATTTTAAAAAAAAATTAATTTATTAATTTTAACTAAATAAAAAAAATTAAAAACAGAATTAAAAACTAAAAATCATATGAATTGAGGTCTAAGTGTGTCTTGAATAAGAACAACAAGAATACAAATCTAGATTTAAGAACACAAACCCAGAAATTCAAAAAAAAAAAAACCAGTAAATCAAAACCCAGCCAAATCAACGACAAAACATCTAAATCATTTAACATCAACAACAAAAGTGGATCTCGGTGAGATCTAGTCGGCGCCAAATAAATTGTCCAGATCTGAAAGAGAGAAGCCCGGACCTCTGCGACTTCGGCATCAAGTTCCTCGCCGCTCAAATCCCCCATCATCTACGAAACGATATCTTCGAGTATCTGCCTCACGGCGGCCAGATCGTCGTGCTGCGCCGCCAAGTGGAGCTCGGTGTCGTTGTGCCGGCCAGTCACCTGCTTCACGTACTTCTTCTTCCCGGCTTGGTCGATCCACTTGCCGGAATTGGATAGAACTAACACGGGAGCCGTGGCTGACGCCGATGGACACAGAGACAGTGAAGGCGAAGGCGAAGTCTTGGCGAGAGGGTTTTGAGTCGATGATGGCGTTGGAGTCATTGTCATCATCGTCAGTCCCTTCTCTAAGTCTCTCTCACCTCCTGTTCCTATTCAACAAAAATTAACAACTACAAAGTCAGAATACAGTACCTAACAATTTTCTTGAAATCAAAACGATCGAAGTGATTGAAGAGAGAGAGAGAGAGAGAGAGGTTCGATTTGTGACGTCAAGCTCGATTTGGCGCCAGCTAGATCTTATAGAGGATTCGGGTTTTTTTTTTTTTTGGTTTGTTGAGGATCTGTGGTTTGATGATGTAGTTTATGGATTTTGGGTTGATGATTGGGTTTTCTATTGGATTTGTTGATGATTTGTGGTCTGATTGGTGCTATGTTGTTTTGTTGTTGATGTTAGATGATTTAGATGTTTTGTCGTTGATTTGGCTAGGTTTTGATTTACTGGTTGTTTTTTTTTTTTTTTGAATTTCTGGGTTTGTGTTCTTAAATCTGGATTTGTGTTCTTGTTGTTTTTATTCAAGACACACTTAGATCTCAAATCATATGATTTTTAGTTTTTAATTCTGTTTTTAATTTTTTTTATTTCGTTAAAATTAATAAATTAATTTTTTTAATTTAAATGCTAACGTGGCATTTTTTATTATTAATTTAGGCCACATGAATATTAATTTAGTATTATTTATTTCTGCCGTTTATAACGTCTGCTTTCTCCGTTTCTGATGTAACGACAGGGACCAAAACGAGAAGCGTTTTTTAGGATAGGGACTAAAAGCGGTAAAAATAAAATGTAGGGACTAAAATGAGAATTGCCTAAAAATGTATGGACTAAAAGTAGCTTTTCGCCTATAATATACCAAATATGCCCTTAAAGATATACAATAAGATACATAATATAATTCCTATATATAATTTAAATACTATTGATAGTCATTTTTATATTTTATTAACTCTTTAAAAATTTTTGTAAGGATACTATTAGGTATAAAATGTAAATTGTCCATGTTTTTTTTTAATTATTGTGAAGCATTTTTTTTTTTTTTTTTACAATTCATATATTTTAGACTCTTTAGCTTTTGTACTTAATAACTCATTTAGATAAATAATTATGATACGGTCCCACCTTTGATTCTAAAATTAAGAAATAAAAATTTTTGAAAATAAATAATTTAAGACACATGCTGCAAAATTAGAACTCTAATTTAGAATTTTAATTTGAGTTTCTCTCAGTTTCACCTATTATTATTATTATTATTATTATTATTATAAACTTGAATTGTTTTTAATTCTACAAAAAAAAAAAGGCTCATAAATATAAAATCATTCAAAAATTATGTTTTTTATGGTTTACATATGTTGGACTTCTCGTTCTTTACACTAAATTAACTCATTTAATACAAAAATTAAAAAATTTAGATTAGATAGGACGCATGTCACGAAATTAAACTCTAATTAAAATCTAATTAAAAACTTAGATTAGATGAGACACGTAGCGTAAAATTAGACTCTAATTGAGTTTCAATTTGAAATCTAATTGGGTTTTCTCTCAACTTTACCTATTATCATATATATATATATATATAGATTAGTTGTTGTGTGTTATTTTTGCAAGCTGTCTCCTAATGTAATTTTGTAGGTTAGAGCATCCATATTGATGGAGCTATAAATTTAGCAATATGGCTCCACAAAAAGCCATTTTATCTATTTTACCTTCTCACTTTACAAAACACCCAACACTAGTAGTTTTGTTTTAGCTTTCAAGCACTCACGGTGGCACCACCACCACCAGTGTGAAATTCCTCTGGGAAGAAAGAACCAAATCAGCCACAACACAAACACAAACACAAACACAAACCCAACAACCCCAAACCCAGCAACCCCAAATCAACCACCAAGCCTGCACATCATTGGCATCGATTTCTGGGTGTTTCTCTTCCATGTAAGCAGCGTAGTAGCGGTTCTCATCAATGAAAACGGTTCGGCCATTGTGGTTGAGTGCTTTCCATAAAAGGGTCTCTTGGGTCAGCCCCAAATACAAGAAAATTGCATGGGGACAAACATTTTCAAAGCACATCAAAGATTTGCTTGAGCGCTATGTAGGCCATGTACCTCATTGGTTGTGCACCGTAAACTCAAATTGATATTGAAAAAATTTTAACTCGAATCTAAATTTAGTTAACAATTTTTTCTCAATCATGAATTAATCTTCTTAAGACCATAACCAAAAAATGACTTTAAAAATCGAAAAGATTTGAATGGAAGATAACAAGCAGGGCTTCTTTACTCGGAACCTGGGGCGATTGAGAGATTTCTCTATCTCAGTCTTGAATTCTGATGACCAAGGGGCTTGAAACCTAGACGATTGAAAGGCTTCTTTATCTCAATCATGAATTGCGATGACCAGGGGCTTCTCTACCTCGATCTGAATGGAAGGTAACCAAAGGGCTTCTCTACCTCAAAACCTAAGACAATTGAAAGGCTTCTCTATCTCAATCATGAATTGTGACGACTAAGGGCTTTTCTACCTCGATCTGAGTGGAAGGTAACCAAGGGGTTTCTCTACCTCAGAACCTAGGGTTTTGCCTGCAAAAGATCAAAATTTGGAATTAGACTTTAAATGATGAGTGCTTTGTTGTTCCATTGTTTTGAGATGTGTGATCTCCCTCTTTCTCTCTCTCTTTTTTTTTTTTTTTTTTGAATTTTCCCCTTTTAGAAAGAAAACCTTGATTGATTTTTGTAGTCCTTTGAAAAAGTTTTTTTTTCTTTTTGAAATTTAAACTCAAAATTTGAAATTGTGAATTTGAAACTTTCTTTTTGAAAAATGATACACTTTGTTCTTGATCATCTTTGAAAATTTATTTTTCTTCCTTCAAAATTGGATTTTTCTTGAAATTGATGTCATCTGTCTTGAAAATGTTTGAAAAGTTTTTTTTTAATTCATTTTTTAATTCATCCCTTTTTATTTTTCTCTCTTAAAAAAAACGAAGATTTTCTCAATTTTTTTTTAGACATGACTCAGCAACTCAGATTAATGGAAGAAAAGGGGCGCGGGGGGGGGGGGGGGGGGNGCTATGTAGGCCATGTGGAATGTGTTATTGGATGTTGAAGCGTAGTGGAGGAGGGTGTCAATAAGGGTTATTGGAATATTCTCTAGTGTAGATAAGGGTTTGAATATAACATTGTATCAGAGCTAGGCAAGCTTTGTGGGTCTATTGGTGGCTGGGATCGGCAAGGTGGAGGAAGACTAGAGAAGTGAAGAAAGAGAGAGAGAATTTGAGTGAAAAAGAAAAGAATTTGAGTGAAAAATTTGAGAAGAAAGAGAGAAAGTTTTGAGAAAAGAAAAGAGCAAGAAAATGAAAGAGTAGAGAAAATAAGAGAGTCGAATGAACAGAGATGGAAGAAAAGGAAGAGAAAAAATAAAGAAAAGAATAAAGAAAAGAAATCAATAAAATAATTAAAGTAGTGTGAATGTAGAATAAAAAATGTTTTTTTTTTTTTTTTTTACCTTTAAGCTACACTGCAGAGCTGTAGAAAAGAAGCCAAAAAATTTGGCTATAGCTCCACTAATGGAACCTCATTTTTGCATTTAGTAGTGCTAAAAATAGCAATATAGCTTTTTAGCACCACTAATGCTAGTGCTCTTATAGAGGGGTGATAACTAGTAAAATTAAATATATATATATACACACACAACAAGTTTTCTAGTTTGGAATTGTCGTGAGCTTGGTGTGAGAGACCGAAAATTGGGTGCTCTCAAAAAACAAAATTGGGTGCTTTTAAAGGCACCTCTTTTTGGTTATGTGGTGTGGAGTCGCCACTTATTTTTTTATACAAAAAAATAAGAAAAAATATAAATACAAATTACATGTTCAAAATATTTCATATTCATTGATTTAATAAAGAAAAGTACAACTTTGGTAAATTGATCTTACAAGGCTTTGGGTTCTAGTTACAATCTATGCAAAAGAATACAAAACTTTGGCCCTAGTTACAATCTACCAAAATTAAAAGACAAAACACTAATCTACCTATCCAAAAATCCTAAGCTTGGGGGCTAAGTTACAGAATAGGAATGTGTTAGGCACCCATTCCGCCCAAACAGAGTCTAATCTTCTAAACTCTAATGACCAATATACCCTTTTTTTATGATGTCGAGTGATATGTTATAATGCACATGACAAACACTTGACACAAATTAATTTAAATAAATTTGTTTTATGAATGATGAAATTAAAAAAAAAAAGAATATTCAGATCTTTTTGAAAAAAAAAAAAAAGACTTGGTTTGTAAAAAATCAAATATGTTTTTATGAAGAGTTAAAAAAAAATACTTGGTTTAAAAAGAAAAAAAAAAATCAAATTTGTTTTGTGAAGGGTTAAAAAAAAAAAAGACTTTATCAAGAAAAATCAGATCTATTGTTTGTGGAAAAAAAAAAAAAAGAAGAGATTTTGAAAAGAATCAGATCTGTTTTGTGTAAAGTAAAAAATAAATAAATAAAAATAAAATTTTGGGTTTATGAAAAACCAGATCTGTTATTGAAAACAAATAAAAAGGACTTTTAAAGGAAGATTCCATTCATGAGAAAAATTTATTATGCATGCATCACATATAAAAAACTTTAACCTAACTTTCAATCCCTTCACTTTAATTTCAAAATCTGCAATTTTATAACAAAGAAAACCTTTTCAAGAAAATCAGATATGTATTTAATGAAAATACATATCAGTTTTGAGATTAGAATAAAATTAGATTTGAAAATAAGATCAATTTTGAGATTAGAAAAAAAAAAAAAGACCTGAAAATACAGATAAGTTTTTTTAGGGAAAAAAATCAGATTTGTATTTAATGAAAATACAAATCAGTTTTGTTTTTTATATAAAAAAAAAAAAAAATCAAATCTGAAAATAAAATCAGTTGAGTTTTTATATAAAAAAAGCTTTGGTAGTCATTAGTAGATTTTGAAATTTAGGAAAAAGAATTACAATAAACAATCATCTAAGGAACATGCAAAGAAAATTCTAGTAAAGTATTTAAGCATGGCAATTATATATTAAGAACAAGACATCATAAAACATACTAAATATATTCATGCATCATACTAATTAATGGAAAAGAAAAGAAAAGAAAAAAACAAAATAGCTTTTGCATGAGCGTGCTCTTCTAATGAATGAATATTTTTGAAATCAAAGAAGTTTGTTCACCTCTTTGAGGTCTAAAATACCTTACTTACAAAAAAGAAGTTCCTAAAGCAAAAGCCTCTAGAATGTCTTTAATGTAAGGGGAATTGAAAAGTTAGAAGATAAGAGCCCTTAATTCTGATTTTTTTCCTCTATTTATAGATGTCTGGGATGCTAAATGAGATCAGATACGAATTGGAATGCGTCCTTGTCTCTAAAAAGTCGAAAATGATAGGCTTTATCTTAATCAAGAAGTCTTCGGGCCGGCCAAAAATTTGGGCCAATCGCACTTCTATGTGCCAATTAGCAATCCAAGAGTGCCGCATGGCCTTCTTGGTTGCCAGGCCCGTGTTTGAGTTTTGGTCCAATTTGGACTCCTTTTTTAGGATTTTTGAGCCGGGAATCATACCTAGACACATTTTTAATCAATATTCTAATAATTTTTTTTTCATGATATTCAGGTCTTTAAAGTGATAATTATCTTGTAGATAAATATTCCAAAAAAACCTTGATTATCCACAACTTCTTTATTATTTGATTATCCACTTTATTCCCATGCAAGCAGGCCAATTTTTGATACTAACTAACAACCAATCATAAATTATTTAATTAATTTTAATTATCTAACTAATCAAAATTAATTTAAATTAATCATGTGTGATCGACTTCACCCAAACAATATGCATGCAGACCGTGCAAACTTGATCATGTGATATCTTTCAATCCAACGGTCCGATTTGGAAATTGCACATACCGTCGCAATCGTTAGAACCTCAAGATCATTTTTGTAATATGCAATGAATGAATTAATCCATGTAATGCAAAACTAAATTTTGGGTATATGAATGGTCACTCTAGTAATCTTTCAAGATTAAATTATGGTGCAAAATCAATGTCTATAAGAATGCCCTTCATTGACAAAGTTTGCAAAGCGAATGTCAATGTAAAACAAAGACAATGATTTTAGCAGCCATGATTTAATCAGGTTGACTTTCAAAGATTACCTAGCTTTAGAATCTAAAATCCTGGAACATAGAACTAGTGTTTTGCTGTTTTGAAAGGAAAAAAAAAATGAGAATTATAAAACTACTACTTGATAATAGATAAATTTGAAATGAATCTTGAAATACTGGGGTGACTGAGAGGCTTTTTTTATCTCAGTCAAAATCTATGGTGGATTGAGAGGCTTTCTATCTCAATCTGCATGTGGGGGGAACAAAGGGCTTCTGTACCTCGATCTTTGAATGGAAGGCGACCAAGGGGCTTCTTTACCTCGAAATTGGGGTGATTGAAGGCTTCTCATCTTAATCTTGAATTTGATGACCAAAGGGCTTCTCTACCTCAAACTTGGGACGATTGAGAGGTTTCTCTATCTCAATCTTGAATTGTGATGACCAAGGGACTTCTCTACCTTGATCTGAATGTAAGGTAACACAAGCGAGCTTCTCTACCTTAGAACCTAGGGTGATTGAGAGGTTTTCTATCTCAATCTTGAATTGTGATGACAAAGGGGCTTCTCTACCTTGATTGAGTGGAAGGTAACCAAGGGGCTTCTTTACCTAAAACCTGGTGATTGAGAGGCTCTTTTAACTCGATCTGAATGGAAGGTAACCAAGGGGCTTCTCTACTCGGAACCTAGGCGATTGAGAGCGCTCTCTATCTCAATCTTAAATTGTGACGACCAAGGGCTTCTCTACCTTGATTTGAATGGAAGGTAACCAAGGGCTTCTTTACTCGGAACCTGGGGCGATTGAGAGATTTCTCTATCTCAGTCTTAATATCTGATGACCAAGGGCTTCTCTACCTTTCCTAACCTTTACATGAAACTTCATATTTATCATGAATTGGATGACCAAAGGGCTTCTCTACGTCATGGAGGTCAACCCATCTTGGGGGGGGGGGACTTTTGGCCCTCCCTCTCTCTATCTTCATCATTTTTTTTTTACTCTTCCCTCCCCACTTTTCTCTTTTCCTCCACTATCACTATTCACTCACTCCCTCTCTCTTTGTCTTCATCATTTTGTGGACATCTCGATGATTGGCCAACTTTGTTTTGTAGTACCTCAAGAGTCGAGGTAGCCTTTAGATGTTGAAAAGTATATGGGAGATGTTGTCTCCAGATATTAAGAACATTATTAATGAAGCTGGCTTCTAGAATTTTTTCCAAGCTTTATTCAATCATGATACCTATGAGTACAAGGATCTCCAGATACTCCTTGCTTTGTCAGAGCGGTTTTGGGATACTACTTGCACTTTCCATTTTCCAGGCATTAGTGAGATGATGTTGGCACCTTATGACTTCTCAGCCATTACTGGCTTAAAATTGGCGGTGATAGAATCAAAGTCAATGATTTCCTCACTTCAAAAGAGATTAAGAGTCTTCTGGGTGTGATGCCTTCAAAAATGAAGAGCAAAAATGTCTCCTTGATATGGCTGTATACCAATATTGAGAACTGTAAAACTGTAGCAACCGACACTTGCATATTCATGCTTCTCTTTATTGGAACTCTCTTATGTCCAGACTTGTGTAGTACTATTTGTTTGCGTTATTTGTGGAGTCTAAGGGATATTGGCCTAATTAAAAATTATGATTTGGGTGGCATGGCTTACGCCACCCTCTTGCATTTCATGACTCAACTTTCTCGGTGTAGCCTTTCAAGCTTAGGATGTGCATCATTTGCTTGGCAGGTGAGGTCTTGAATTTTTGGCTATGTGTGAATTTTTGGAAAGTCATTTTGGTTGTTATGTCGTGATGATGTATGTTGAATTTTTTTTTTTATAGGTCTGGATGTACGAGTATTTTAGGGTTGGTCCTTAAGTTTTAGCAGATTTAGTGATATGTATCCTAGGTTTCTCCATTGGCTACCCATGTATCGTTTGTCAACGACTTCCAAGCATTCTTTACAAGTTTGGTGTATGGTGATTAATAACTTGACTACCGATGATGTGATTTTTTTTTTTGGTAAGGGTTTTGTGTTTGATTGTGGTTTAGCTTCCTTTCATTCTAGGTTCTTTGTGATTGTTAGATGTCTTTGGATCCTTGGCTTGGATGTGAGGAGCGTGCTGAGTGTGAATGGACCCAAAAGCTAAGTAGCCGTCAAGTATTGTTTGAGTGTGACCATGGGAGGTATTGGTATCTTGGTGATCGAGTGTTGACTCAAGTTTAACATGTGTACCCTCCTGCGACGATTCCAGTTCAGCCTTGTCCCTTTGTTTGGTTGGTAGATCTTCTTGCTAATGAAGAAATTGATTATGCTCGAGTCGGCCATGTTGTTTCGGGGGCACTAGGAGACTATCATGAATTTATCCAAACTCAATTGCAGGGTTGTCTAGCGGCATTCCTGTTACCTTAGTAACTTTCTTTCCTCCTAAAGCCAATTTGCATCTCATCTTGCATCTCTTTATCTTCTTTGTTTCAACCTTTGTGAAAATATTTGCATGTTGCACTTTTAGGCTTCATCCTCTGAAGAGGAGGAAGAGGAAGAGGAAGAAGAGAATCCCCCTCCTAGCCATGCTAGCGGCTCTTCTAGTTCCTTCATAGAGACATATCCTCATTTTCCTACATGACAATATAAAGTGATGAATATTGATGGGTCATACAATTCTATGGCTTTAGATAGACCAGAGCACACCCTAAATGTCCCTTGAGGTGACCCAGTGCGTTCCTGAATCTTTTAGTCTCTTGTCTTCATTTTCCTTTCGGCTCATTGAGTTGTTCATGAACTAGTGAATTTATGTTTCAGGTCGGAGTTAATCTCGTGGAGGAAAGCATACAGATGGTTGGAAGTTTACAGCTTGTGGCTCGCACTCAATCTTCTCAATATGTGCTCAATGAAATGAGCTGGGTAAAAGATGATTCTTCCTTAGTGATCTATGCTTGAATCTCCACCATAATGGATCTAACACTTGTCTCTGTTGATTTCTCAGAATAGCCGAATAGCAATGGCTGATGCCAACACAAGATCCTTGGAGGAGAGAATCAGAAGTTTGGAACTTCAGAACCAGCAACATGAATCTCGGTTTTATGCAAGTCAAGAAGGAGACATTGAGGGTGGCTCCTCTAAGGGTGGGTCTAGGAGATCTTCTCGCAAGCTCACCTAGATTCTGAATGATGCTTAACCTGTATTTTAATTTTCCTGCCAAAAAAAAAAAAAAAACTCCTTAAATTGTTTGCATTAATTTTGACTTTTAGCACTTTACCTTTGGATTGCTTCTGATCTTATTGAAACTTTAGATGAGACAAGTTTAGAATTTACCTGATGAAGTCTTGTAGTAAATAATTTGAACTTGTCTACCCACTTCTGATGGGATTTGCACTTACTTGAATGAAGCACGATCGAATGCCCCTAGTTTAGAAATGGATGCATGATTTTTGGAAATCTTGATTTTTTTTTTTTTTTTTTGGAAAAGATGATGATGATGATCTTCTTCTTCTTCTTCTTCTTCTTCTTTCTTCTTCTTCTTTTTTTTTTTTGGAAAATGAATGAGGCATGGCCGAATGCCCCTAGTCTGAAAACTTGTGCATGATGACCTTTTATTTTTGAAAAGAATTTTTCTTTTTCTTTTCTTTGAAAAGAGATGATTGATTTTTATTTGTTCTAGAAAAAGGGGGTAAGGCATAGCCAAATGCCCCTAGTTTAAGAGATGACTGACAACATGCAGAAGAATTTTGGCTTAACTCTTTGCTTCGTGGGAAAACATTTGCTTTACTCTGGAAGGCCCAGTTTTGTGGATGCTCGAGCCATAGGCATTGTGAGTCAAATTCAAGATGGTGATAACCTTGCTTCTTTGATCTTAGCAAAAACTCTATTAGGATTGGCTGGCAGTGTGTACCAAGGCCTTTGTATCTTTGGTCAAGGCCCTATACCATGAAGAGATACGACTAGTACTACCCCTATCCATAAAAGGGGTCCCTGCATGCGTAGGCATGTTGAGGCATGCATCCATAATGAACCTGTGAACATGGATGCATACACATGAAGAGTGGATGCGTATGCAAGAAAACTACCTGCACACGCATGAACACTAGTAGAATGATTCCTTCGACAGTTTCAGCATGCTATGAATCAAACCCATCCTAAACATGTTCCTACCCCTCCCAAGACATTAGGATTTCATCTATACATATCCCACAACAAAACCCAAGCATTTACAAGTCCAAAAATAGATTAAAAATAGAAGATTAAAAGCAAAACTTGATGTTGGGTTAAAAATTGAATTAAACCCTTGCAATTAATTAATTAATTAATTACCCAAGTTAATTAATTAGATCAAATTTCATGCAATGGAAAATAAATTTGACACAGGTGATTTGTTTATGAATGGGAAAAACCACCGAGGCAAAACTCCACCGGGTGATTTTAAGGTCATCACTCCCAATAATCCACTATTATCAATCACAAGTGGTTACAAGTATAAGGAATTTTACCAAACCCTTTGGCCTATCCTGAAATACAAACCTACAATTGAACCCTTACCTCAATACCCAATTTGACTTATATTGTAACGACAATCTTTTTGTTCAATGGACGAATCCTAGTACGTGACTAACCAATGATGCATGAATCCTAGTACGTGACTAACTTTAGCAACATGAAGAAGCTGTTGGCTGCAAAGTTCTTCAGTTCATCAACAATAAAGATTAGGAAGATCCTTGGTCACAAAACCCTTGGCGTAAAGACGCAGTAGCTTCTTTAGAAAGAATAATGAACTCTATAGCTTCTTTAGAAAGAATAATGAACTCTATCACTTTCTACATGCGTGACGGCCTTTAAAATAAACCTTATATATGTCCAGGTTGTGAAGGAAAAAAAAAAAACCATACACAAATATACAAGCATGGGCCAAAAATCAGATATGGAAATTCTGATTTCGTAAGTCTCAACAAAAACAGCTTGTGTCGAGCTTCGACTTTAAATCTCGATAAAAGTCTTTCTGTTGAGATTGGTGTTAAGCTTTAATGAATAGCCCTTCTTCACTTGTTTCTTGGTCAAATCTCTATGGCTTTAACACTTGACTTGAACAACATGTTTCTTGAAGTCTTAAACCCAACCTAGATATACCCAATTACAAGTAAAGTGCATTTTGTCAAAAGATTAGCCAATTACATAAAATATGTCCCTAACAATCTCACCCTTTGGCTATCCATAACAAAACCACTACAAACAAATGAATTATGAGAGAAGTCTTAAATCACTAAACTCATAATCACTTGTTGGATTACAAAACAAATCTAACCCTAACATAAACTCTTGAAAAACTTTGCAAGAAGAGAGTTCATGACACGGTAGAATTTCACAACTTGTCTTTTTGAAACACATAAACATGACTTATCAAGGCATCATATGTGAAACAAAAATAAAGATTGTGTATATAAAGAAACATGTGTATAAAGAGAGAAAAGAAACAACACATGTAGAGGTAGGCAAAGAAAAACATACATCATCATCATATATATGAAAATAAAGTACAATGTATGTAATAAAATGGTCACAAGACCAATATACAAGAGGTTACTACATCCCTTAAAATGATATACACACTCCCCCTAACCCAAAAAAAAAAAAAAAAAAAAAAATCTTATACTAACTCTGCCCCTAAGTACAAGACTACTCTCAAATCCAAAACTACTTCCCCTTTTTGTCACAAATGACAAATGGCAAGTCATTAAGAGGTCGTTATCTCGTCATCACTGGAAGAGTTAGCATCATCCTCATCATCAGGAGAGGCCTCTGGAGAAAGAGATGGAGAAGGAGCAAGACCAGCCATGCAAGCCTGCTGGCGGGCAATGCAACCTACTCTAGTGTTCATCAAGGGATAATAAACATACCTGGATCTTTGCACTTTGCAGGGAGTTTTCTTTGAATAACTGCAGAAACATTCTCCCCTACTCGCACCTTCTCACATCCTTTAAGTTTTTGTTTCCTCTTAATTGTACACAGTTCTTTCAGGAATTTAGCATAGCGAGGTACTTGTTTAATAGCATCTAAAAGTGGAATATTTACCTCGCATCTATGAAAAGTCTCATATAAATCTTTATTTTGCTCATATTTTCTTGATTCTGCTAAAGCCTGAGGAAAAGGAGGTACTGGTTTATAATCAGAAAGAGGTTGAAACTTAAGCTTAGGTACCTCATCGTCATTGGGAACGTCCTTGTCTGCAACAACGTTTTTCTCCTTTTATTGCTTTGACGATGCAGGGGCTACTTTTAGTGGAATCTCAACCTTTTTACCACTTCTCAAAATGATTGCACTTGCATTTTCTCTTGGATTTACTACCGTTTGAAAGGGTAATTTCCCCGAACTTTGCGCCTCTAGCCGACTAATTGTGGTTGCCATTTGGCCTATCTGATTTTCCAAACTTTAAATATTGGCCCTCGCCTCTTGTTGAAATTGTTTCGTCTCCTGTTGAAATTGCAAAGTATTAGGGCCAAGAGACTTAACAATATCTTCTAAAGACATACTAGAATTAGAAGTTTGGCCTTGTTGTTGTCTAGGGAGGTATGGCTGCTTATATTGCTAGCAAATTGGGTGGTTTTGAGTCATGGACTGATTTACTTGTGGATGAATAGCTAAGATTGGGGTGATCCCTCCATCCCGGGTTATATGTGCTCGAATAGGAATCGTACTTCCTTTGCAGTTGTCTAGGAAAACCACCTGCCACATTCACTTGCTCAACGGGCTCCTCATGAAGAGTTGGACACATATCGGTTGGATGTCTTACTACAGAACAAATTCCACAAGCCTTCAGCGTTTGCACATTACCTATAGCCATTTGACGAACAAGAGAAGTTAGACTCGTAATTTGTTGCTCAAGAGAGGAAATATTTACCTCATTAACGTGCTTAGATGGAGGGTCAAGCCTAGTGCCAAATTATTGAGAATTGGCCGCCAGATTTGCAATCAGGTTTCTCGCGGCCTCAGGAGTTTTATCCACCAAAACTCCTCCACTAGCGGCATCAATCATGCTCCTATCAGTGGGTAAAAGGCCCTCATAGAAGTATTAGATAAGTAGCTATTAGGGTTTGTGCCCTAAAATCCAATTTATTGGCATGTCATGAATAATTAATTTGTTTAATTGCATGAGACCATTTATGAACTAATGGGACATTATCTTAGTCCATGAGATGCATAGTATGTGATTTATGTGAAAAGTCACAGAAAGATATAAATCACAAGTTCTTTGTAAACTCAGAATTTTAGTTCGTAGTCGGTGATGAAATTGGGCATTTCATCTGCGAAGACTATAACATATCAACTAAGATGATTTGTCTTGATCATGGAAGTGGAGACTTCTAGTTGGTATGTTGATATGTTTTAAGAGTTAAGACATATTGAACTGGACCGCTGTGAGATTTATTATTCTCCTAATGACTGTCAAATGAATAATAAAGCTCACGACTTCTATTTCTAATCACAATTTTAACCCTACACATCAAATGTGTTTAATTGTTTAAATTCAATGTGATGTAACTATGTCACGTCACAATAGTGTAACGAACATTCGCGCTATCAAAAAAAAAGTTTAACCTTGTAATCCGTGAAGTAAATACCCTCCGCATGGAATGCAAGACTCGAAGTCAAGACAAGGTATTTATTCACATTACAATAAACTTAACAAAAGGGTTATTTCATCACTCCCACTCGTTATTTGGGTTTTTCTTCAAATAATTGTGATCCCATCACAACTAATAACCTTGAACTTAATTAAAGACTCTAATCTTATTAGAATCACTAACTAAAATGGAAGTCCTAAACCATTTAGGATTCCTTAAACACTAATAAATCAAAAATTAGTTATATAGAACTCTATCCTTAATTTACTAGGCAAAGTATTCTAATCTAATTAGAAACTATATAACTTTAATTAGAATTTTAATCTCATTAAAAACCTCTAATTAAAATAAATTAAGGATTATCAATCATTAAATGATTTAGTACCAAGAGTTCTATTTAACTAATATCTTTGATCTCATTAGGTCTATTAGTTAGAACCATGTGTAATCTAATCACACATAACCTTGCTCTTAAAAAATTTGAAAACACTTAGAAAAAATTTCTAATTTTATTTCTTTCGATCGATCGAATGTGCCCCTCGATTGATCGAAAAAATTAAAATATTTGAACTTGACCTTCTGACTTGTTCGATCGATACTCGATTGCCTCTCGATCGATCGAAAACAAATTCGATTGATCGACTATCAATCGAAAATCAATCTAATTAAAAGGTCTTATCACTGTTTCACTTGATCGATCGAAAGTGATTTTCGATCGATCGAAACTCGTGAAACTTGAATTTCTAGAAATTTTCTAATGCAGTTTTCTAGGGTTTTTCTTGAACAAACAGCTAACCCTTTTTGAGTTCTCTTCCAAAAACACCTTTTTGATTTTATCAAGGAAGATTTTCAGATCAAACATTAGGGTTTTCAAGATCATTATCAAGAACCCTAATAATGCTAGAAACCCTTGAAAACATAATCCTAATCTCATTAGGAATAAAATTCATAATCCTAGCATTAATTTACTGTTTGATCACTAAATAAATAAATATATAATGCAAGGCATGCGACAATATGATGAATCCTTTTATTAAACAATGAAGTCAACACCTTCATAAAAGGATATAATATGGGCCATCTTTTATACAAACGTTTTGCATATCAACCCATATTTATATAATATACGGATTCAATAGAATCCTTGATACATGCAAACTCCATTAACACATCAGATGCTTAATCATGATACGGCACTATAACTTGATGCATGCACATAGGTCATTGATAATACGAACCAATATGTATATCTCATATACTAAATCATGGCATTGGCAACAATTATCAAAAGAAGCATAATCAAGAACCACTGTGTTTAACGTGAATCAATACTATGAAAACATGGCACCGTATCATAATCAACAAGAACATGAACCACTTCGAATAACTAAGCCCAATTGCCAACAACCGAAGCAGTTCAGTTTCATTAATATTCACAAAATTTAAACGACGTCTTTCATAAAAGAACACTGTTATGCAGAAATATTTTACTGCAGAAAACTAGAACACCAATAAAACGTTTTTTTCTTTGATTCTAAAATTCAATCACATGTTATACAAGCATGATATTGAAGACCGCTCTGATACCATTGTTGGGTTTTTGTATCTCATACAAAAACACACGCAGCGGAAGCAACAAAAACACGGATCTACTTCAATCATGAAAGATAAACATGTAACTATGAATTACTAGAATCAAAGAATAGAAAGCGTACCTTGGTGCAGTGAATTTCAAAACCAAACTTGAGAATACCTTCAATCTTCATCTCAATTCCACATGGTGCCCAAGATGTGTGGTCTCTCAATCAGTCTTTTGTACATAGATTCCCAAAGAAAAATCCTTCTCCTTCTCCTTGTGGAGAAAAACTGATTTCTTTTTCTTTTCATCTTACGTACGTTAAAACCATTCACCTAGTTTCTTTATATAATAACACTTATTAAATAATGACTGATTTCTAATTGGGTTAGCCTTTTGGGCCTACCCAATTGGGCTTTAGTTTGTGGCTTGAGATGGGACCAAAGGGACCAATAAGACACTAGCTCCAATGGGCCTTGGGCTTTTCCATCAACTCTTGACAAGTCCAAAGTTACCATTAATTATATTCAATACCACTATAAGAATATAATTGCACTCTAGGCCTTATCTATAAATTATTTTCCAAGACTTTATTATACATTCAACCCCTTCATTAAAATATTCGTAGTAATACAAAGTCATTAATATTGACTGCCACTTTGAAGGTTACTACATCTTAATCCTTGAGTACCCGGTTTAATCCTTTATGTTATTCATCATATATTTATGAAATCCAATTCCATAAATATATACTTTAGTAACTCTTTACTAAAGTGGTTGGGCCCAACACTCTGAATAACCAAACTCATTAAACTTATCTCAAGAGAATATTTTATATCTCCATTAAGAGATTATGAATTCCATCTTGAGAATACATGTCCCATCAACACTAAATGCGGCTGCCCAACATACTGAGGTTTTGACCATAACTTATAGATCTCACTCCTGATATATCAAAGCAACCTACATCTCATGATCAGGTCCATTATTCTCTCAGGATTTAGAGTTGATGTAAATAGAAGTCGTGAGCTTTATTATTCATTTGACAGTCATTAGGAGAATAATAAATCTCACAGCGGTCCAGTTCAATATGTCTTAACTCTTAAAACATATCAACATACCAACTAGAAGTCTCCACTTCCATGATCAAGACAAATCATCTTAGTTGATATGTTATAGTCTTCGCAGATGAAATGCCCAATTTCATCACCGACTACGAACTAAAATTCTGAGTTTACAAAGAACTTGTGATTTATATCTTTCTGTGACTTTTCACATAAATCACATACTATGCATCTCATGGACTAAGATAATGTCCCATTAGTTCATAAATGGTCTCATGCAATTAAACAACTTAATTATTCATGACATGCCAATAAATTGGATTTTAGGGCACAAACCCTAACAATCTCCCACTTGCCCTCAAAGACAATTTACCACTTATCCGACACTTATCTCCCTATAGAGTAATTCATAGTCACTCTAAGGCAAGGCTTGGAAACAAGTTTCAGCCAGATTTA
>NW_027070261.1:102242-116692 GCF_002906115.3 Quercus suber
AGTTGGACCTGCTTGGGAAGGTCCATACAAGGTCGTTTGTTACTCAGACAAGGAAGTTATTATTTGAAGGAATTGGAAGGCAATCCACTTCCTCGTTCTTGGAACGTGGAACATCTCAAGAAGTACATCAGTGAAAGATTGCCTGGCCTAATAAGCTCTACTTGAGCACCTTGCCTAAAGACACATCAGATAAGTGAGATCTAATTATTTTTTCTTTCAAGTATTTTGTTAAAGGTATTTCCAGTTTGTTGTTTTCCTTGTAATTTCCTCGTATATGGGGAATGCATGAAATAATAAGGCTTGTTCAGCCATCCTTTTTTTAATAATAAAGTTTGACAAAATGTCAAAACTAAAGTTCAATGACAAAAGGAAAGTTACTAAAATCTAGCAACAATCACAAAACAAGAATGACAAAAGCTCGAATGACGAGTGAAACTCGTAAATGTGGTAAAAACTCGAAGGGGTTAAAATCACAAAATATGGTAAAGACTCTAATGACAAGTTAAAATAATAAATGTGGTAAAAACTTACAAGATAAGTTAAATCACAAGCTAAAATCACAAACGTGGTAAAAAACTCACAAGATGAGTTAAAATCACGGCAAATGGTAAAACTCCAAATGACGAGTTGAAAATCATATACGTGGTATGACTCTAACAATGAGCTGAAATCACATGGTAAAATCTCAAATGAAAAGTTAAATTATTAAGCGGAGTAATAAAGAGCAAGCATGAATCATAAGAACTTCGAAGTTCTAAACAAGATAAATGCATTGTTCCTCAAACAAAAGCCTCAAAACAGGAGGCATCTATTGTTTCCAAATTTCAAGCCTCAAAACAGGAGGCATCCATTGTCTTTAAAATGGAACAAAAAAAAATTACTTAAAATTTTTATTCAAGGAATATTGACTATCTCCTCAACACGGTTCGCCTTTGTCTAGCCTCATCACTAGCTCTTCTTCAACAACCTTGGTAGCTTCAGCAATGGTTTCACTTTCTTTTTCATTGGCACCATCAGCCAGGATCTTAGTGTCAATAGCTTCAAAGTCCAGATTTTCAAAATCAGCTACATGGATATGGTGCTTCATCATCCAACAACAAAGAAGCTCGAAGCCCTTGAAGTACTACTCAAACTGCATGTCAGAGAAGCGATCAAACTCCAGGAACTTGGCAATCACCTTTCCATGCTCCTCGTCAATTCTCAGAAGGGCAGCTTGGACCTCCTTATCTTTCTGAATGACGAGCTTCTTCTCAATCTTCAGTGCTTCCTTTCAGTTCTTTCACCTTCCTTGGCTTTGGTCGACTAGTCCATAGCTTTAATCAGATCCTTCCTCAACTGTGAGCTTTCAGTCTTGACGGAATCAACCGTGGAGTTGGCCTTTACTACCTTCTCCTCGTTGCTCAAGTAGTCCATTGTTAAGCGAAGGAGACTTACAAGAACCTGAAAAAAAATAAAGGTTAGTAATTTTTAACAGGTTTAACTACTTGACAAATGATGAAGAAATGTTGAACAAAATACCTACACTAGTTTATGAATATGACGGATGACCAGTTCGTGAATATGACGGCTGACCAGTTCATAAGAAAAGATAGACGAGAGACCTTTAAGATCGTTGTCAATAATGACATTATGAGCTCGTCCAAGGGCAGTAGAAGGGCTATCCCAAACACACTTGCCAACCTTGGCCTTCACTTTAAAGCGTGTGGTCGGAGGGCTAAAGGTCATCATCTCGAGGGAGGAGTAGGAGAAGAAAGAGTACAAAAAAGCGACTAGAGGCAGGAGTTTCGTCTTTCCCTTCATCCAGTTTACTTTTCTTTGATCCAGGGGTAATGAGAGAGGGGTTCATTCTTCAAGTTCTTAATACGAGTATACTTGTCTTTGCTGTACCTAATGGCCACTTCTGCAAAGAGAAGGTTAGTAAGGTGGAAATCTATAAGGTAAAGACAAGAAAGAACTAAAACCTATTCTTCTCTTCCGGGCAATTTCCTTCAAAATGTACACAGAAGGCTCAGGTCCAAGACAACACTCGTATAGACGATAAGGGTCAACCAGCTCGTCAAAATCGTCAATTGTGAGGGTAAACTCAAGGGTTGCCTTAATTCATCCTTGGTAGTGTTCCTCTAACAAAGAACGATCAACAACTGCAAAAGATGAGACAAAAAAGAGATTATAAAGCGGTAAAACTCAAAACAATCTGTTTAATGAAGAGGAAGAAAGAGACGCACCAAGAGATGGGATTTTCCATTTCCATAGCTGTTAGGACATATATGTTTTAACTTGATTAAGAACATATGTCACTTAGTTATGTAAATTGGCTAATCCTTTAACAAAACGCACTTTACTTGTAATTGGGTAGTTCTAAGTGTTTTAATACTTCAAGAAACAATGTTTCAAGGTCAAGTGTTGAAGTCATCAAGTCTGTCCAAGAGAAAGCAAGCTGAAGTGCAAGGTTTTTAAAGCTCGATACCTTCTCGATAGCTACCTCGACACCTGCTATCTGTCGAGATTTAAAAATTCAGATTTCCAATTGATTTTCTTGGATCCGTGAATATGTTTTTGGGCTTCTTTTCTTCTAACCCTAAACATATAAAAGGATTATTTTAAGAGCCGTTAAGGGTGACACAAGTTGCATTATCATTAAGCAATCTCTGTTCAAGCAAATTGTGATCAACAGACGAAGTTCTTAACCTAGTTCATCTTCCATCAAGAAGTTGCTGTGTATTTGCACCGTAGGGTTTTGTAACCAAGCATCTTCCTGCTATTCATCATAAAGGATGAACTGAAGAACTTTGCAGCAACCATTCTTCCTTAGTTGGTGTTCTGAAGTCGCGTACTTGGATCCGCGCATTGGTTAGTCACGTACTTGGGAGCCGTGCATCAAAGGAGGGAACTGTCACTACAGAACAATCCAATTGGGTATTGGGTAAGGGTTCAACTATAGGTTGGTAAGGTACTTGGGATTCCTTTACTTGTAACCGCTTGATTTGATAATAGTGGAGTTTCGGGAGTGGTGACCTGAAAATCACCCGGTGGGGTTTTTGCCATTAGGGTTTTCCCCATTCGTAAACAAATCACTGTGTTATTTATTTTCCGCTGCTTATTTAGTTGTTGGTGATTTGTTTGTGCTTCCATAAAATTGCATGATTAATTGATTAATTAATTACTTGGCTAAATTAATTAATTAGGGTTAATCACAAGGGGTCATTCAGATTGTGACCTATCAATAGCAACCACAAGACCTCACCCCACAGGTCGTCAAACATGGTTTCCAATCTAGATCCAGAAATGAAGAAATATCGTGACTTCTAGTCACTAAAGGAAGTAGGGAAGCTACGAACGATTCTAGACTCCCTATTCCAAGGTAGAAGTTCAAAATACCCATAATGGGTGGAAGGCTTCAAATGATACAGGTAAAGAAACTCATTCATGGTAATCATGTCCCCATCATGGACAAACACCTAGATTGACATGCAACCAATGATTGTCCTTCATGCATTAGAGATGAGCTAACTAGGTGCAACATTCAAAGCAGAAAGGAGCTGCATAATAAAAGGATGAACTGGAAACAAAGACCACATGAAAAGCAGCTTTGTAAAAACTCAACTTGCCATGGGTAAAGGTGCATTCTTTCTCATTAGGATGAGGTAATCTAATAGATACCCCCTCAGGGAGTTGAAAACTTTTGCAGATAGATTTCAAATGCCTCATCTCTAAAAGGCAAGACTCAGAGAGAGCATGAAAAGGAAGACGGAGGAATTTTTGAAGAAGAGGAGGGTTTTGAAGACGATGAAGGTTTTGGCATTACAATTTCAAAATCTTTGTCAGAGGACTCACCACTTGATGACAAACTAGTTTCTAATTCACTGGACCTAATGTTGCTATCCCTATACTCTATGGGAGTGATCTCTAGATGATGGACGATTAGAGGACGACGAAGCAAAGGGTAAAGGCCAATCAAAACAAGCCTGAAAGCCCCACAATTTCAAGGAAAAAATAAACCTACTTAGGGACGACGTCCACCAGAAGACTCAAGAAACACTCCTAACCTAGCAAAATAGAATGAAACAGAGGGAGTCTCCTTCCTAATAAAATCAAAATCAACCATTAAGAGAGAAATATGAGTCTTATCGTGTAGAAAGTGTAGGAAATCTCTTTTAGTTTTGGACTCCAAGCTTAGTGTATAACGAAGAAGAAGAAGAGGAATATGAGAAGGCTTTTTTGATAAAAAAAAAGGAAATGAATTCAATGCGCGGGAAACTGAAGGAAAACCTACACGTCCGACCAACACAAACATGAAACGTGGCGATTAGCTGACGAAAATATTGGCCCACAATAAATATGATGGGATGAGGATCTCGGGGCATGTACAAAGTGATCCGCCCAAAATGGACTTTTCATGTTTCTTAGCTCGTTTGCATGATAGACGACAAAGGAATAAAGGGGGCAACTGACGAGTAGCATACAAATGATCATCCATCATTCACAAACTGTCACTAACAATGACAAGTAAGGGTATGGACGAGCGTGCGTGCATTAACTCCAAGCAGTAATCAATAAGTGAGCAATGAATAGCAAAAACTGTTACCTTCATCCAATAATGTAGAATTAAGGATCGGTTATGGGTAGAAAACATTAGAGTTAAATTGCCATCATTAAGCATTGATTACCTAGCTGCAACATAACAGTCAACTGAGTATTAACTCAGCCTAAGGCTATATAAAGCCAAGAAAAACAGGTAAAAGGACACAAACACACACAACTATAAAAATTATAGTTTTTCCAAAAAGAGAATAAGCTAATTTAAGTATTGGAGGGTTCTTGGCAGGCCCCACACTAGTGCCCTTATCCACTGAGTGCTTTTTGTGGCACAAGTTTTATAGGTTGTCCATCAACTGACTCGGCAAATTATTACTTCATCAGATACTATTTTCTTAAATTTTAAGTGATATTGGTATAGTTAATAGTTTTGTAATTCAACTGGATCTCATGATATTTTCAATAGAGACGGATACCAAAGTTCAAATTCCTCATTCTTTATTATTGAAACTATCGAATTATCAAATATCAAAATATTAAAAAAATGATATTTATGTAATTTACTGAATATTGTATGGGCTTTAAAATATTTTATGTTCAAAATTGGGTTTGTAGTTGTTGCTGGCCCATATATTAGTAAACAAGTGAAGATGGCTAGAATGATGGGCCCTTTTAACATGGCTTCGGTTCAAAGTCTGTCACAGAAGGCTAACCAGAGCCGAAGCTAAGGGCGTTTATGATATTTACCCACACTCTTGTACCTATAAATAACTCTCTCTCCACTCAGCAAAAAAAATAAATAACTCTCTCTTTAGTTTAGGGTTTCACTCTCACAGTCACAGGCAATTGTTCGCTGCCTATCAAGGACGCCGTTGTTCTGTTAACCAGTTAAGCACATCCCCTTTTCTCTTAACTCTTGGAATTCCCATTGAGATTTCACTTTGCTTCTTTATGCTTATCAAAATCCATATCTATTTTACGAGCTGGGTTTTTGTTTTTGAATTTTCATGTTAGAAATATGAGGTGGTGAATGGAGAACGAGATGATGAGGAATGTGTTTCCCTATTGGTTTGATTGCCGATATGATGGCATCAATCATGTATTAGCTCTAGTTGATCGTTCTCCGTCTCCACACAAAATCAAATATATACAATTTAATTTTGTTTTCTTTCTGTATTTTTATTAAAAAATAAAAGGCGGGTTTGGTTGGTTTTCATGATTTTAGGAGTTGGGAGAATGAAATGATGACTGAGACATATTTGTTTCCCTATTGGTTTGATTGCCGTCATGATGGCATCTTTATGTATTAGCTCTATCTGATCATTTTCTTCCTTTATACACAGTTTTGGATTTTGAAAATGCTCTTTAGTGTAGTATTTTTGTGGCAGTTCTAAGAATGTGAGTTACAGAAGATACTCTTAGTGTAGTCCTGTTCGAAACAGAGGAGGTTAAACTACTGGCAAGACTGTTTTAGCAGTTGACTTAACTAATTTATATTAGTGTAGTCTTATTCTATGAACTACTTTGGTTGGCCACAAGCAACTGGCTGATTTGGTCAACTAGAGCTGTTGGGTTAGGATCCAGTGACTAATAATTTTATTTTTCATCTTAAACTTGATTAGCAAAATTTGTGGAGAATGAAATGATGATCGTTATATGTTTCCCTATTGGTTTGATTGCCGTAATGATGGCACAATTTGTATTAGCTCTATCTGATCATTCTCTTCATGGTATAATCTTCTCGTTTTCTTTATCTTCAGAACATTGTCTTAGCTTTTATATGTAGCAATGAGAACTTAATTCTTTAAAATGCATAGGGCAGGAAGAAGAAGAATGTGCCTAGAGAATGCAGGCAACATGCAATGTGTTGTTCTTGTCATTTTGTTTTGTAATGCATTGAAATCCATTTGTGAAAGAACAGTGATTGTTTTCTCCAATATATAATTTATGGCTATAATGGTTGTTATTAATTTTTCTGAAAACAATTGATACATTGAATTATTAATTATCAATATCATATGAAAATTCTGCTATGAATATATGGTTGATGAAAGATGCTTTTTTCATTTACCCACCGATAACAGGGGAAGTGACTTTTATTATATTTAGACTCTTCTCCTATCGCACACTGCCTAAACAAGGTCTTTGACTCCATGTTTAACTCCACTGAAGTCTAGAAAATTTTAGGTAGGGATTGTACCAGTCTACCAGAGAACCAGAATTGGACTGAATGGAGATGGGAACAGCTTGGAGGGTGTGCTCAATGCTAAGATTGTAATTGTAAAAACTTGTATTGATTTTTCATTTGTTGGCAAGTGTCCCAGTTTTTATTCCCTATTGGTTTGATTGCCGTAATGATGGCACAATTTGTATTAGCTCTATCTGATCATTCTCTTCATGGTATAATCTTCTCGTTTTCTTTATCTTCAGAACATTGTCTTAGCTTTTATATGTAGCAATGAGAACTTAATTCTTTAAAATGCATAGGGCAGGAAGAAGAAGAATGTGCCTAGAGAATGCAGGCAACATGCAATGTGTTGTTCTTGTCATTTTGTTTTGTAATGCATTGAAATCCATTTGTGAAAGAACAGTGATTGTTTTCTCCAATATATAATTTATGGCTATAATGGTTGTTATTAATTTTTCTGAAAACAATTGATACATTGAATTATTAATTATCAATATCATATGAAAATTCTGCTATGAATATATGGTTGATGAAAGATGCTTTTTTCATTTACCCACCGATAACAGGGGAAGTGACTTTTATTATATTTAGACTCTTCTCCTATCGCACACTGCCTAAACAAGGTCTTTGACTCCATGTTTAACTCCACTGAAGTCTAGAAAATTTTAGGTAGGGATTGTACCAGTCTACCAGAGAACCAGAATTGGACTGAATGGAGATGGGAACAGCTTGGAGGGTGTGCTCAATGCTAAGATTGTAATTGTAAAAACTTGTATTGATTTTTCATTTGTTGGCAAGTGTCCCAGTTTTTCAGTTGTGGATTGGTGGCTGTTTGGAATAATATACTCTTAGGTGCTCAGTTGTGAATATTTTGATTGAAATATTATCTTTAAAAAAACAACCTTGCTTCGTTTAATTGATTGGAATTGGAATATGTTATTAAAGGGAATTGCCTTATATTTGAATTCAATAAGCACCGCTTTTACTCTAGAACCTCTCAAATAATAATTCTTAAATTCATTTGGTGCATCCGTGTGCATGAACTCCCCAATCTATTGCATGAATATGGTTTGTCCACCTCCAGATTTTGCTGTAGGGAGCAACTATTCTTACTAGAGGCGACTAATTAGTAATGACAACAATGTTTGTTCTATTAGGTTCACCAACAGAAACACAAGGATGTGCCCTCAGCCTCTTTGGAGGAATTTTTTTTTTAACTGGTACTAAACAACCTAAATTCATATTTATTATGAATGAAATAGGTTCACGGTGAGAAGATTTGACATCCTGATATGGATTATTCTGTCCATAAATTAAGATGAGGGGAAATAGCCTTTATGTGATAAGACAATATTGGTAAAGACGAAGTTTAACTACAATATTGGTTTTAGTCTAAGGCTACAACTTTGTATAATGTCTTTTTATTGGAAGTGAATTTAGATAAATTCACATTTGAATTTTACATCTTTTTTTATTTTTTTATTTATTTTTATATATATACTTCATGCTTACAAATTTTTTAGAAAATTAAAGATCAATAATTATATAATTATTAAATTGTTTAAATTGTAACTTTTTATAGAATAAATTGATGTAAATAAAATAGTATAAAATTATAGATCATATAATAAATAATATCCAATTAATACAAAACTTAACATATGTATTAAGACTTAAGAGCGTTAATAATCAATTTTAGAAAAGTTTTGATACCACTTTTACGAAAAATGAAAAAAGTTGTCAAAATATTAATTTTTTTTTCATTTTTCATAAAAACTTTCTTTAAATAGATTATTAATCAGTATCTTTAGGACACTCGTTAGCATTTTCTTTTTATTAAGTAAGGATGTAGCTTTACATTATAACTAATTTTATAGTTAAAGTTTATCTTATTCATAATACGTTGTAAACCCACTTCCAAATTTACTGCACAAAAAGATATTGATCCTGATGTGAAGTTCGATTTGAATTAATACACAAAAAGATATTGATCCTGATGTGAAGTTTGGTTTGAATTAATAACAAATGTATGTTTATCTATAACAAAACAGTGCTGCTTCGTGCAAAACCTGCGAGATCAGTTGTCCCTTTTAAAAGCTCTGGTGTGATTTTAGTCTAGAACTAGAAGAGTCCATATAATTGAGCTAACGATGCAGGTGCCTGGAGTTCAAGTGTCTATGGGTGTCCCGCATGTCGAACCCCAAAAACCATATGCTGACTTGATCATATATTCATATCTGTTCATATCAGATTAGCGTTAGATTGTATCAATTGAGAATGTTTTTGGAGAAAATTTCCTGGTTGGTAATTTAATTTTTCTCTTCGCTTTTATTATACGTTGGCAAAGAAACCATTCAGCTTCTTTTTATATTTTCCAATGAATATGGTCAATTCTTACCAACAAATTGAGCGGGGATGACCATGTAAAGAACCCCAAAGAATAATATGTTACATATGCCCCAAAAGTTGTAGGCAGCTTACGCTAAATCCCTCCAAATTAGTTCAGGTACATAGCCAGCTAGCTTCAGTTGCCCACCTAATTCAGCCAGCAATAGGTAAATTTCACTAGAAGCTGGGTGAGATTTATCAGATGCTGCAAACTGATGAATCTTCCTTTCCATTTCAATCCAACTAGATCCAGGACATTTCTTTTTCCACTCCTATAATCTTCATGGCTGCCCGGATTTTTCCAACCTCACCCCATCTATTCACTTCAGCATACATGTTAACCAGAAGATTGTAATGGCCACTGTTGTTTGGCTCCAAAGCCATCAGTTCCTTAACAGCAACTTGAGCAATCTCCAAGTTTCTGTGGACCTTGCACCCACCTGACAAGGCCCCCCATATAATGTTGTTTGGTTCAACTTTCATGCTTCTTATCAACTCTAGTGCATCTTTAAGCAAGCCTGCTTTGCTCAATAGATCAACCATACATCCATAGTGTCCAACTTCAGGAAGGATTGAGTAATCATCTGTCATGAGATGCAGGTGCCTGGAGTTCAAGTGTCTATGGGTGTCCCGCATGTCGAACCCCAAAAACCATATGCTGACTTGATCATATATTCATATCTGTTCATATCAGATTAGCGTTAGATTGTATCAATTGAGAATGTTTTTGGAGAAAATTTCCTGGTTGGTAATTTAATTTTTCTCTTCGCTTTTATTTATACGTTGGCAAAGAAACCATTCAGCTTCTTTTTATATTTTCCAATGAATATGGTCAATTCTTACCAACAAATTGAGCGGGGATGACCATGTAAAGAACCCCAAAGAATAATATGTTACATATGCCCCAAAAGGTGTAGGCAGCTTACGCTAAATCCCTCCAAATTAGTTCAGGTACATAGCCAGCTAGCTTCAGTTGCCCACCTAATTCAGCCAGCAATAGGTAAATTTCACTAGAAGCTGGGTGAGATTTATCAGATGCTGCAAACTGATGAATCTTCCTTTCCATTTCAATCCAACTAGATCCAGGACATTTCTTTTTCCACTCCTATAATCTTCATGGCTGCCCGGATTTTTCCAACCTCACCCCATCTATTCACTTCAGCATACATGTTAACCAGAAGATTGTAATGGCCACTGTTGTTTGGCTCCAAAGCCATCAGTTCCTTAACAGCAACTTGAGCAATCTCCAAGTTTCTGTGGACCTTGCACCCACCTGACAAGGCCCCCCATATAATGTTGTTTGGTTCAACTTTCATGCTTCTTATCAACTCTAGTGCATCTTTAAGCAAGCCTGCTTTGCTCAATAGATCAACCATACATCCATAGTGTCCAACTTCAGGAAGGATTGAGTAATCATCTGTCATGCTCAAAACATCCTTCGGCCTTCTTCAACAAGTCCTGCATGAGTGCAGGCACTTAGAACACTAATAAAAGTAATTCCATTAGGTTTGATCTTCTCCCTCTCCATTCCCCTAAACATCTTTAGCGCTTCATCTGCATAGCCATGAACTGCAAGCCCGTCTATAACTGAATTCCAACAAAACAAGTTTTTCTCCCACAACTTGAAGAACACTGAAAGTGACCTATCTAAGCTCCCACACTTGGCATACATATCAATAAGCGCAGACCCAATATAAACATCAACATCAAATCCATTCTGCAACATATAAAGATGAATTTCCTTTCCTAAATCAAGAGCTCCAAGATGGGCGCAAGCTGATATAACAGTTGCCATGGTCACTTCATCAGAATGGATCCCATTACTCGTCATTTTGTTAAATATTGCTAATGCTTCTCTAAATTTCTGGTGTTGAGAATAGCAAGCGATCATGGTTGTCCATGAGATTATATCCCTTACAGACATCTGATTGAACAACAACTCTGTAGAATCGAAATTCCCTATTCTTGCATATCCATCAATCATAGTGTTCCATGTAGCAGTATTCCTCTCAGGCATCTCCCCGAACAATCCCGTTGCAGAACTCAAATCCCCCGTACGGACATAAGCAGAAACTATAGTAGTCCATGCATAAACATCTCTATCAGGCATTTCATCAAACACCCTTCTTGATCTACCAATTTTGCCAAAATTCGAATAGAAATCAATCAAAGCAGTCTGAACAAACACATGTGAATGAAACCCATTTCTCCAAATGTGACAATGTACAGCTTCACCAAAACCCAAAGCTGAAAGCGAAGCACAAGCCTTAATCAACGATGAAAACATATAACTTGTTGGCATAACTTCAGCTCTCAACATATGTATGTAACATTCCAAAGCTTGAGTAGGGTGAAAACAATGAACAAAGCCCCTTATCATTGCATTGTAGACAAAAACATTGGGATTTTCCATGTGGGTAAATGCTAAAATTGCGTAATCTATTCGCAAAAAGTTGGAGCAGGCGCTAATAAATTGGTTCACTAAAAAACAATCTTGGTTTGTGCTGGTTTTGATCATAGAGGCAAACACAGATCCCACGTTCTTTAGGTTGGAACATGTCTTTAACTGATCAAGTATAGATTGTTTCGGAGTGAGTCTGTGTTGGAGTGGTTTTGGAACTGAAAAGTGGTTAAAGTTAGTTATGGATTTCATGTACTTCACAAACACTGCTCTAGTTGATTTTTTTTTTTTTGGTTGAAAAGTAATACTATTCAGATTCCACATTCATAACCTGATCTTTTTGTTTAAAATAAGATCTCTACAGGAAACTCTAAGGAAGATTGCAGAAAATCACAACTCAAATCAGACCACCAAAATCACAAATTTCAATGGAGCTCCAAAATCTGGTCGAATCCAATTCAAACCCAAATTTTAGAATCACAGCCCTAAATTTTAGATCGAATCAATGCCTCTAATCAACTCAATACGCTAACTGAACATGCAAAGCTTCATCGATCCACCAAAATCGCTGCCTTCCTTGGCCACACCACAGCTGTCGAACTCCTCCTCACGCTCAGCCTTCCTCATGTCATGAGGCAAGATTATTTCACGAGGCCAGATAGAGAGGTCAGTGAGAGACAGATCAGAAGCCACAGAGAGAGACAGAGGCCGGTGAAAGAAAGAATAAAAGAGAGAGGAAAGGGGAAAGAGAGCCAGTGAAAGAAAATAGAAGACGAAAGGGATAACTAATCATAATTATCCAACTATATAGTTAGTTGGCCCGGTTTGCAAAATATATTATTTAGTAATATCTCAAGTCTCAAAGACTCGATTTTGGCTTTATAAATCGACTCTTTGAGGCTCGGTTTTTCTAGTTTGACGTGGTCGAGTTCCACGTGGAGTACACTTGGAAATCGAGTCTTAGAAGCTCGAGTTATGACCGAGCATCCATGTGGAGTATACCTAGGTGCTAATAATACACGTGGAGGCCACTTAGATCTCGAGTCTTAGAGACTCAATTACCGAGGCTCAAAAACTCGATTTTTAAATGTGGTCAGTACCGGTCATGTCTGGGTCGTGTCTGTGTCAGTTAGCATGTGTGAAGAAATCAGACCTGTTTTCAAATAGGGGATTTTTAAAAAATAATGTCTCACCTCTCCAGTCTCTCACTCACCCTCTCTCTCTCACACGAACCAGTCTCACGGTCTCTCACTCACCCTCTCACCCTCACACTTCAGGGCCTCTCTCACTCACCCTCTCCCTCTCACTCTCACACTTCAAGGCCTCTCTCAGTCACCCTCTCCATTCTCAGTCACCCTCTTCTCTCACTCAGTCTCCACTCTCACATTCATCAGCTTCGGCGAAATGTTTGGTAAAGCCATAGTGAGGTGTATGTATGCGGTCTCTTCACCTAAAGTTTGATAAAGTCCACTCTCACTCACAGAGCTTTGATCAGTCTACACAGTCTGTGAAAACCCAAAAAAAAAAGGTGAGAAATAGTGTTTATGGAAAATGAGTTTCACTGTTTGGTTGTCGAGAAACATTGGGTTTGTGGGTTCTCTTTTGAATTTCTAATAGAACTGTTAAAAAAGATCAAAGTTTTATTGTTGTTTGAGATTGAATTGGTTTGTGGAATCAGATTATGTTTTTGGGTTTGTTTATATTTGCTGAGGATTTAATTTTAGTGTTTTGTTGGTTGCTTCTATGATGAGATCCAATTGTTCACAAGTCTATAGAAGTTTTGATTGAGTTTATGTTTAATGGTGTGATGGCACTATGTTTTAATCAAGAGAGAAAGCTCTAGTTATTTTTTGTGATGTTTTCTTCGCCCGGTTTGTTTTTTTACATGGATGCTTAAATTGTGAATTTAAAATTGTGTAGAGGTCAGAAAAATACAATATGTTGCTCTGAAGTTCTTAGTTATTGATATGTGTTAAAAATAAGGCTGATTTTTCAATGAACTTATATGTGAATGTTGATACTTCAAATTATAGTAAATTTAGGTTTTGGAGACTAAATTTGAAGAAGTGTTTCTTTTGTTTAGGGATCTTTTTTGTTCACATTTTTTATGCTGTAGAGCCTGCAAGTTTACATTTGGTTCACTCCTAGAGAAAAGAACAAACAGAAATTGTAAAACAATACACTTGAGACTTCCATAACTCAGTTGGTTGTAAAAGAATTAATAAGATTTAAAAAATTGTACATAAAAGTCAACAGCTAAAACTTAAAACAAACTATACCCAAAATACTTGTTACTAAGAAGCTTAGAAAGGTTAATTACTTTTTTTTTTCTTCTTTTATATTTATATTTGTAACGAATCCAAATGTTTAAATTAGTTTGAAAATTGGAAGAGCTATGCAATACAATTAGTTTGGGTATTATCCTATATTTTCTATTTAGTTCCTTGTAGAGTTTTTTTTTTTTTTTTTTTTTTTTTTTTTTTTTTTTTTCTGCAAACTATAAATTTTCATTAATATTGAAAAATGCATCACACAGTCAACACTATTGTTTTCAAGAATTAAGTACAAGTCAGCACAAGTCCAACCAGGCAACCACTCTAAATAATCTTTAACCCAAACCATGAAAGTCATTACACTTCATGCCAAAAGATGATAAATTGTGGGCTACTTTGTAAGGATATGAAATAGAAAAGGCTAAAACAATCTTTTACTCTTATATATATATATTTATCTTTTCTCTTTGAAGTTTGTTTCTTTTCCCTGCCCAAACACACACACCTCACTATTCAGAGTGAATGTAGCACCAACTTTTTGGTTAGAAAAGATTGAATATTACAGTCAAGTAGGACCAAATAATTTAATTTTTTAAGTTAGAAAAGATTGAGGACCAAATAATATAAGAAATTTGAGAGTCAATTCTCACGTATACTAAAAATC
>NW_027070261.1:121726-177130 GCF_002906115.3 Quercus suber
TTCTTTCTCCATGTATCATGAATCTGATAGGAAACAAATATATATATATATATATATTGTAATAAATAAAAATTGGTCTTTAAACATGAATGACAAAAAAAAAAAAAAAAAATTATTACCTTGACCCAATCTTCAAAAATTTGCTTCTCAACCACAACCATTTTCTCATTATCATTCCAACCAAAACCACTGGCATATGGACCAAGCATGTCAGCTATTGCCCAATATTGTCTTCTTAAAGTTTTGTATCTAGATTCTATATGTGGACTTGCCTTCAACCACATCTTGGCAGTTTCTTCTCCATCAATTCCTTTAATTTAGCTGTAAATCCAGGCTTAAAACCATTGTCTACTTTCCATTTAACATTGCCAGCCAGTTCCAATAAACACCCAACCAACTTATCATCTTCTTCAGCTATCCATTGAAATTTAGTTCCTTTCTTTCCTTCATTGACAGGTTCACTATATGTATTTTCCATGTCTATGCAAAAGTTGAACATTATACATAATTATCCAAATAAAAATGTAAGTACTGCATTTTTGAGAAAAAAATTATACAAGAAATTCATGATGGTAATTAAGGTCAACAAACTTTGTAAAAGAACAAAAAACACGACAAAAAAGTACCACCAACTAAAATTATATTAAAAAACAAATTCATGGAATTTTTAAATAAATAACAAAAACCATATTTCAAATTGAACATAAATTTTAAATGAGAAAATTACAAATTACGTAACTATAATGTCAAATTGAGTAGCACCTAACTATATAATAGAATGAAAAGATACCAAGTAAACATCATCTCCAATTCAATTCCTAGAGGCCCTCCATTGTTCATACATTTCTTCAGCCAACTTATCTCTCCAATCACTCCATGCATCATATGTCTCCACATACCTTATATGCTTACCATCCAACTCTTGAGCACCTGAGTTGTCAGACAAGGGAGAGTTCTCTTGAGGGTCAAGTGTCATCTCTCTTCTTATATAGTTGTGGAGTAGTGCACAAGCTGAAATGATACAACATTGGGTCTTGATTGGATAAAATGATCTACTCCTAAGTATTGCCCATCTTCCTTTCAGTAGGCCAAAGGCTCTCTCAATGATATTCCTAGCAGAAGAGCGTTTCATATTAAAAAACTCTTTAGGAGAAGTAGGTTGGTGACCTTGCCTCCAATCATTTAAGTGATATCTTCGTGCTCTATAAGGTGCAAGAAATCCCTCACCGTTGGTGTAACCAGCATCACACAAGTAGTAGTAACCTAACACCATTTTTAAACTATAAGAATTTAAATAGACGTGTCCAAAAAAAAGTAGCGATTAATAAGTATTTATTTACCTTAAGGGACTTTCAATCCATTTCTCCTAGAAATTGCATCTCTTAAAACTCTAGAATCTGCAGGTGAACCCTCCCAACCAGGTAGTAGATGGATAAATTGCATATCGTGTGAACACACTTCCAGCACATTGGTGGCTATTTCTTTTTTCCTGGTTTGATATCTAGGCTTGTCTTCAATTGACACGTTGACTGGAATATGGGTTCCATCTAGTGCACCTAGACAATTCTATTATAGGACTTATTCATTAAATTTAAATCAATAATAAGAAATACATAGAAACATTCTAATCTAAATAGTAATGTACCTTAAACCATTTCCATCTTTCATCTGTACAGTTCTCAGGTATAGGCTCTGGTTTCTTAAAAAGGATGCTATGAAGATGGACATCATGCAATACAGCATAGAAGTTTCTACTTATACTCTCACCCGACCAAGCTAATTGTCATGCTACAACTCTATTTTTTGCATGATGTGCAAGTACATGTAGAAAAGATGCTACCATCTTGTTAGAGATATGTTAGAAATATTAGCCCAATATAATAGAGCCAAGCCCACTTCTACTTGTACTAGTAGTTTAGGGTTTGGTTGCCTATATAAACACATGTTAGGGTTCATTGTAACATAAGGTTTTGTACTACACTCTTATACAATAAAGATGTAACCCTTAAGGGATTCCTCCATGGATGTAGGTCGACAAGGCTGAACCACGTAATCCTCGTGTTCTTAGTGTTCCTATTCTATGCTCCTCCTTCCGCATCCACTCTAGCATATATAATATGGTATAACACATCGCATTGCTAATAATATATTTTAACATGGTATCAGAGTCAGGTTTTGTTCTTGGCATCAAAAATAACATCTCTAGCAAGCAAACAAAAATATCACGTGCACACCACCATCAGAAGTCACACATGCTTCTCTGTTGGATCTAGACCCCATGGCATATCGCAGCCACCGTGGCTTAGTGTTGTGTCCAAGATCCATAAACTCAAGCAAAATTGTGACTTAACTTTTCAGATTTGTGCAAATCCAAGCTTCTTCTGATAAAACCAACCACATAGACGTGCCCTATAGCCTTTCGCGAGAAAAACCTAGAAGTCCGGTCTCCACTAAATGCTGCACGTGCCCCCATGCACTGACGTAGTGTCTACCAACTTCTCCACGCGCCTTCATAGGTTTAGATCCTCCTATAGTTACACGCACCGCCCTAATGGCCTTGTAGCCTGCCGATCTGCAAACCTAAGAAATATAGAGCTCATTGGATGATACACGAGCCTCTGCACGCCAAAGGTTTTCCTAAACTCTCCTCCATGCATCGGGTACCTACTCTCATGCGCTGCACGCGCCACGTCAGTAGCCATGCAAGCACGTCCTCATCAGCCTTAGTCCACTTAGTGACACATCATAAGATGATGTCAGTAGCTCTGCTGCCCGATTCGTGACTCGACTCGAAAACCCAGAACCGACCCAAACTAGTATCCGTTGACTTTGACCCTAGACCCTTTGACTTTTGCATTGACCTTTGACCAAAAGTCAAAATTCCTGAAAGAGCCTTTCTTGCCTAGTTTTTCGTGTAGATTCCAATTTTGGACTCCGTTTCTTCATTTGAAGCTCCGAAGTTGGTCAACTGGCACATTCTTCATTGCGGTTTCTTTAAAGGCATTCTTTAAAGGCATTCTTCAAGGCATCTCATGCTTATCCAACCCAAAACCTTCATCAAGCTTCCGCCTTGAGTTTGAGGGAGGGTGTTAGAGATATATTAGAAATATTAGCCCAATGTAGTAGACCTAAGCCCACTCCTATTTGTACTAGTAGTTTAGGGTTTGGTTGCCTATATAAACACATGTTAGGGTTCATTGTAACACAAGGTTTTGTACTACACTCTTATACAATAAAGATGTAACCCTTAAGGGATTCCTCCGTGGATGTAGGCCGACAAGGTTGAACCACGTAATCCTCTTGTTCTTGGTGTTCCTATTGTATGCTCCCCCTTCTGCATCCACTCTAGCATATACAACATAGTATAACGCATCACGTTGCTAATAATATATTTAACATATCTCATCCATTTCCATATTCTTAGATGGCCTCAAACTCCCATGTATGTGGAGCATGTCACAAAGTTTTCCAAATGCTCTCCTTTCCATTTGTACATTGTTTATGGATGCTGTATAATCCATCCAACCATTTGATTCATATTCACAACTCTCACATTTGCTCTCTCTAATATTTAGTCACCCCAACCTCCAATTCTTCCAACTCTCCTATTCCTAGAAAGAATCACTATTGCACACATGTGCACTAACATCATCCACATTTGACATAGTAAATCTAATTGATGTACCAATACTACTAAGGTTACGTTTGGATTCAGCTGAAAAACCCAGCGCGTCTACGTCTGGCCTTTTTTTTTTTTTTTTTGGCACGCGTTTGAGAGACAAACTTCACTATTACTGCTACTGTTTATGCACTGTTTATGAATGAACAATAGCCGCAATGTTTGACTTTTTTCACCCTTTTTAGCACATCAGTGGGTCCCGTGCACTGTTCACAGGACCCACAAAGCTCACTTTTCAGCCATTTTTTTATTAAAAATGGGTCTCACAGTACTATTCACACATTTAAAAATTATTTTATTACAATGTTTTTCAGTTTTTAGTTGTATCCAAATGAACTCTAAATTTTTTTTTTATGATTCCTTGGTGGTTGAGCCATCACTGCAATCATACACAAGAAATAAAAACTTGACATTTAAGAAAATTACAAATTATTAAAACAACTGCTACTAGACTAGCTTCCAGTGTGACATATAACTTTGTAACTAATATAATGGAAGAAAACTACTTGGGATACTTACTAATAAATTCTTATTAGTTAAAAAATCTATTGTTTTTAATCTTAGATTAGCTATTGCCCGTTAATGACCAGTGCAAAAGAGTAAAATGAGTTTCCTCAATTATATATTCTTACAATAATATCAAACCAATGAATCAAGGCTGGAAAAAATAGCATATATTGTGTTTAGGATTGGTTGGTTACTCACCTTGTGTAACATATGAATCTAGAAACAAAGCCATTAATCTAAAAAAAAAAAAAAAACCAAATGAAGTTACCAATCCAAATCTGTATTTCTAGCAACTAAACAAAACCAAGATCTAAGATACGAATAGATATATTAACAAATTTCAATGAAAATAAATCTATTAATAATTTGTTAAGCAACACACACACAATAGCAAAAGTAAATACCTGGCAATAATGAAAAGTCCCTTTCAAACTATTTTTTTCCACGTGTGAAACCTAAATAAAACTTTGTTAAAGAATATATCAACATAGTTGTTTACCCTGTTTATGTTATTTTGGCGGGAAAAAATAAAGACAAGGGAAAAGATATTGACAATTTGTTTTATATTTTATCTTAATTGCTTAAATGATAAGGACAAATGGTTAAAATTGTCAATTTATAAAAAAATACAATTTCCTTTAAACTTGGGACTCTGGATTCTCACTTGTTTTAAAGAGAATCCACATTCCTACTGTGAGGTAAAGGGGCAATCTAGATTCCTTTGGCATTTGATCCCCTAGCGTGATTTGCAACCAAACATAGGAATTTTTAAACATTCATGGAAATTCTAAAACATTACCCCGTACCAAACGCCATGATGATGCCGAAAATCGTCAGTAAGTCGCATAATCCTCACGTGCTCAAAATAAAACCTACACAACACAGAACAAGAAGACCTTAGGAGAGTACCAGTGTGGTACCGGCCAAAGACCCTCCAAAGGTCAAGTTAGAAAGCTTTTCATAACTCTAGAGTACCAGAGCTGGGGTGAATTATACGTACCTTGGTTTCTAGAGGCCTTAGGCTTTTATAGTAGTATAGAACCGACCTTAGTTTTCTTGGTGGAGAAGGTGTTTCCTTCTAGGGAAAATTCTCATAAATGTACGTATTTCACGGGATTCTTCCCATATCGGGATTTCATTGTTTAGTGTTAATCATAGGGTGCAAGATATTTCCATTAAGGGTTCCTTGGAGACCACTTAAGCCACGTAGATGCCACTTGACTTTGGTACCCGTCCCTTGTGCATTCGTCTATCTAGAATCCATCCACTAATACAGATCAATTTGTCTTATACATCCTCCTTTCGGCATATTAACCCGTCGCCTTATCCTGGTGTTTTGTCTATCCATTATCCCTAAACTGTCACCTACATCAGGCTTTGTTGAATAAATCTGTTTTTCTTATTTTCATCCCCTTCACGCCACAACAATGTGTATGTGTGTAATTCTCAAAAGAAATCACCTTACACAATATTGTATATGTGATGATTAGTATCAATAAAATTATTTGAATAATGGAATTACATGTTTTGGCTATGATTAGCTGTGTGAGGTTTAACATAGTCAAATATGTAGTTGAGATTTCTCAAGGATAATGAATTGTGAATGGGGGCAGTGAGGTGGATAAGAGATCTGATATTAACGTTTAAATAAATGTTAGAGACTTTAATGTTCATGTCCTAATTTGTAGGAACTGAAATGAACATTGGCAATTTTTGTGGGTCTTTAAATATCCCACTTGAGATCTCTAGATAAGAGAACCACACAAAAATCCCGCAGAGTGGAGAAACCCACTGCAACCCAAACACTATTTTACTCTTATCTCTCCATTTAAGTACATGTTTCAGATATTTACTCTCTTAGTGTTTTAGTTGAATAAGAGTTCTATTTCAATTTGAGTTATATTTCAATTTTGCTTCATTGGTATCAGAGCTTTGAAGCAAGTCCATTTTCCTAGTGAAGCCGTGCAAGTATTTTTATTTTTTGGATCCAACTTCTTTTCATTTGGAAATTTGCTTTACTCCAATCCACGGGCCTACGAAGGAAGAAAATCTCATCAATGATTTTGTTGGAGTATTGCTACTATTGTGAAGAAGAAGTTTGTTAGGGAAAAGGTTGCATTGCTGTGGACAAGTAGATTTTGTGATTGGGTGGGACTCTTGCTACGTGGTGAAAGGCCATTGAAATTACTCCAGTTATTTATTTATTATTTATTATTTATATATTTATTTACCGTGAAAGCTTGGCTGGGCTAAAAAAAGGGAGTGTTGTAGCAGTCATCAGTACAGATTTGGTACACACAAATTTATTTTTTGGGTTTCTCCATCACGGTCAGCTTTCTAAACTAAAATCCTTTTAATTCTTATTGATTGATCATGACTAGTAAAGCTGTAAGTCAAGAATTAAGCAAAACTGAAAAATTAAATGGGGCTAATTATTCTGTTTGGAAACGTTGTATCCATCACATACTCTTTCAAGACAAGGTCGAGTATGTTATTGATATCGGCATTCCAACTCCACCACCTGAAATTCTAATGCTACTGCAAAAAGAATGTATGAAAAATATTTAGAAGATGATAAAACTACTAGAAATATTTTGCTTACATTCATGGAACTTGACATTGAAATTCTTTTTGAAGAATATACACATGCTAAAACCATGTTTGATGCTATTAATGAAGCATATCGTGCATCTTCTGAAACATACATGACTTTTAATTGAGAGATTTAATGGAACCATGATGAATGAAAGTGATAATGTCATTGAACATGTTAATAAAATGTCAATAATTGCAAAAGAGCTAGCTGTCTTAGGAAATCCAATTCCTTATAAGATGTAAGTGTCTACTATTTTGCATAGTTTCCCTGACTCATGGGATTCTGTAGTGGTAGCTCTAAACTATTCTGCAACCCCTATAAACATGAAAACTTACCAACTCTTTTGGGGATAGAAGCGGAAAGAATAAATAAAAATAATACATCTAAATCTCTCTTAACAATTGCTTCCACTAGTCAACCCCCAAAGAATGAAACTCCTAAAAATGACAAGAAAAACTTTTCTAAAAATTTCAAAGACAAAGGAAAGAATTTCAAGAACAATGATAAGAATAAAAGGGGTAAGGGAAAGTGTTTTAAGTGTGGAAAAATTGGCCATTATCAAGCTAATTGTCATGAAAATAAAAATAATAACAAACCAAATTATGGAGGTTCCAAGGATATAATTTGTGTGGTATCTGAATCTCTGTTAACTGATGTTGACTCCGAAGCATGGTGGGTAGACTTTGCATCGCCACGCCATGTGGCAAAGACGAGAGATTTCTTTGTTGACATGAAAGAGGTTAAAGCCAGTGATCATCATGTATACATTGGCAATAACACATATTGTGATGTGTTAGGCATTGGAACTGTGAAGATCATGATACATGGAGAAAGAAACCTCTATTTGTTACATGTACTTTTTGCAGCCACCATGAGATGTAATCTCATATCTATCCCTTGCTTGGATGAAAAAGGTTTTGAGATTCGCTTTTGTTTCAGAAAAGTGTCAATTGGAAAACATGGTAGAATCTTAATGTAGGGTATTAAGATGGATGGTTGGTACTATCTTAATGACATTTCTTTTGCTAATAATAATGCAATAGTTGGTTCTTTTGATTACTTTGATATGTCTATTAATCATTCTTATGCTTATGATGATGCTTGTTTATGTATGGATTATCCTTATATATGGCATATGAGATTAGGACACATTAATAAAAATAAAATGAAAAGGATGATTAATATGGGATTAATTCCAAACATGAACATTGTTTTTCCTACTTGTGAACCTTGCATATCTAGTAAAATGACTAGACTTCCTTTTCCTAAGGGACAAAGATCCAATGAATTATTAGCTATTGTGGAGTCCAAATCTTCTGTCTCACTTTTCCTGTTGCACTCTATACTCCACAAATAAATACTTACCATGTATTCACCTAATTAATTAAATACTACTATTAATTAATAACCGTAGTATTAATAGGTCAATAATGATAATATTTAATTAATTAGGTGAACACATGGCAAGTATTTATTGGTGGAGTATAAAGTGGAGCAAGAAAAGTGATACAGAAGATTTGGACTCGCTATTGTACATTCAGATGTATGTGGTCCATTAAATATTAAAACTCATAGGGGTATGTTATATTTTGTCACATTCATTGATGATTTTTCTTAATATGAACTAATATACTTGATGCATAAAAAATTTGAAGTTTTTGAAAAATTTCAAGAGTCCAAAAAGGAAGTTGAAAATCAATTAGGAAGAAATATTAAGATACTAAGATTAGATTGTGAGGGAGCGTATATGTCAAATCCATTTAGTGATTTTTTGAAAGAAAATGGAATAATACATCAACTTACTATGAGCTATACACCACAACAAAATGGTGTTGCTAAAAGACGTAATAGAACCTTGTTGGACATGGTAAGGTCTATGTTAAGCCATTCTTCATTAGGTTTTATTTTTTGGGGAGAAGCTACTGTAACTACTATGTTCTTGCTTAATCTAGTTCCTACAAAAATTTATAATAAAACACCACATGAATTATGGACTAGAAGAAAACCCAATCTACAAAATTTAAAGGTTTGGGGTTCTTCAGCTCATATATTAATCCCATCTCATTTAAGAAGTAAGTTAGATAGTAAAACTATAAAAGGAACATTTATTGGATATCCTAAAAATTCTGAGGGGTATAGATTTGTTATTCACCATAGTGATGGAACTATTAGTGTAACTGAAAGTAGAGATGCAAGATTCTTAGAAGAAAAAATTGATACAAGAGATCCCAATAAATTAGTAGAATTATTTGAAATTTCTAAGGAGAAGGAATTGGTTAATAATGAATATGTTATTGTTTCTAATAGTGAAAATCCTCATGATACACTTAGTAGGATTCAAAGAGAAAGAAATGCCTCCACTAAATTAAAAGATTATTTCACTTTTATAACTGAAGGGGATGTTGAAGACCCTTTAACAATTGAAGAAGCTTTGTCTGCCCCAGATTCATTGAAATAGAAAGAAGCTATTAAGGAAGAATTAGATTCAATAATTAAAAATGATGTGTGGGAATTAGTGGAATTGCCTAAAAATAGGAAAGCAATTGGTAGTAAATGGATATCAAAGAGAAAGTTTAAGTGTGATGGTAGTATTGAAAAATATAAAGTTAGATTAGTGGCAAAAGGATTCACACAAAAACCTGGTATAGACTATGAGGAAACATGTTCTCTTGTTGCTAAATTCACTTCCATTAGAATTTTAATGTCCATTGTTGTTACCTTAGATTTTTATATTATACCAAATAGATATTAAAACTGCATTTCTAAATGGAGAACTAAAGGAAGAAATTTTTATGCAACAACCTGATGGTTATAAAGTTAAGGGTCAAGAAAATAAAGTGTATTAGCTTAAGAAATCATTGTTTGGTTTGAAACAAGCTCCAAGACAATGGTATTATACTTTTCATAATGCAATTGTTAAATTTGGTTTTAGAACTAATGATTATGATCATTGTGTATATCATTGGAATAGTGGGAGTGATTTTATAATTTTATCTTTGTATGTTGATGATATTTTGATTGTTGTTAATCATGTTGAATCTATATGTGAAGTTAAAGATTTTCTAAATCCCAATTTGAAATGAAAGATCTGGGTGAAGCTTCCTATGAGATAGAAAATCAAGAATACTTCAATTATCTCAAGAACAATATATTGATAAAATTTTAAAAAGATTTTATATGGATAGTTCAAATCGAATTGATACTCCTATCCATAAACAAACCAAATTGTCTAAGAAAATGTGTCCTGTAAATGATGAAGAGAAAAGAAAGCTTTGTTGTAAGCCTTGTGAGTAGATTTCAAAGTAATCCAGGTGAGGCCCATTGTGTGGCTGTTAAAACAATTTTAAGATATATTTAAGGTACAAAAAGTCATAAGATGACTTATAGTGGGAAACATTTGAAAGTTATTGGATATTCAGATTTTGATTTCTTTGGTGACACAGATGATGGAAAATGCACATTGGGTTATGCATTCCTTCTTGAAGGAGGAGCTATTTCCCGGTGTAGTAAAAAACAAAGTTGTGTAGCTAAAAGCACTATGGAAGCAGAATATATAGCATGAAGTAGTGTCATATCAGAAGCTGTTTGGATAAAAGGCTTTCTTAAAAGTTTAAATATAAACGAAATACCAGATGAGCCTATAAAAGTTATGTGTGATAACCAAGCTGCAATATGCACCATAAAAAGTGGTGAGCTTGGTACAAGAGATAAACATATTGAACGTCATTCTTATTACATTTTTGATGTGGTACTAAAAAATGAAATTCTTGTAGAATATGCATCATCAAAGGAGATGGTGGCAAATCCATTAACGAAGGAAGCTGCTACAGAGAGTTTCAAGGGACATGTCTGTACTATGGGAGATATTGAATAATTATTGTACATCTCAAATTATTTGGCCAAGTGGGAGATGTTGGATTGTGTGGCCAAATAGCCCACAATATGGATGTTGAACTGTGTGGTTAAATAACCCACAATGTGTATGTGTGTAATTCTCAAAAGAAATTACCTTACACAATATTGTATATGAGATGATTATTGTTAATAAAATTATTTGAATAATGGAATTGCATGTTTTGGCTATGATTGGCTATGTGGGGTTTGACATAGTCAAATATGCAGTTGAGATTTCTCAGGGATAATGAGTTGTGAATTGGGGGCAATGAGGTGGATAAGAGATCTAATTTTAACATTTAAAAAAAAATTAGAGACTTAACGTTCATGTCCTAATTTGTAGGAATTGAAATAAATGTTGGCAACTTTTGTGGATCTTTAAATATCCAACTTGAGATCTCTAGATAAGAGAACCACGCAAAAATCCTGTAGAGTGAAAAAACCCACCGCAACCCAAACGCTATTTCATTCTTATCTCTCCATTTAAATACACATTTAAGATATTTACTCTCTTAAAGTTTTAGTTGAATTAGAGTTCTATTTCAATTTTGCTTCACATTGAGCCTCTTGAGTGGTACCTAGCTCTCAGAGAGGATCTACTCTGAAATCTCTAGGATGCATGTCCCTCTACTTGATGTGGAACATTTAGTTAAAAATAAAAGACTCTTGGCCACTCTAGAGTTTACTAGCCCTTTCTCTTCAACTTTTGTTTTGTTAAACTTTAGTTCTTTTGCTTGATCATGGGAACCAGTTATCCACAAAGTCCTTTCTACTAAGGTGTGGTGGTTGTGGTTATAGCTGATAAGTGAAATTGTTTTGCTATCCAGATTAATTTGTTCATGGAGTTGGGGAGATTGATGGATGTTTAGATAGTAATGGAATATTTTGCTTCCTATGAATCAATAATGGGAAAAATAAAATTCACATTTTGCCCTCATAAATAGGAGATGTTTTCTTTTTGGACCTTGGTGTTTCCCCTATTTCATTTAATCCTTGAATTTTTTGTAATAAATTCCAATTTCAACGTTCACGTCATCACTACTACACACCTTTGGTACGATGATCACTCCACAAGTACAAGTACTTGTGGGGTACGAAGGGCAAGGACTGGAGTTTAGGTCTCCAGGAGGAAGCTTTACACATATATACACTTAGATTAGGCTAGAGTAGAATTTTTATCTTATAAAATAAAAAATAAAAAAAATAACATTCACGTCATCTACTTAATAGAAAATGCTAGTATGGCTAAAATTGATAGGCCAAAAACGTATTGACCCATTGTGATTAATTAATTGATTAATTAGCCAAGTTTATTAATTAATCAAATTAAGATGCAAAGTGTGTGGTAGCACAAACAAATCACCAATTAAACTAAGTACAGTGAAAAATAAATTGACACAGTGATTTGTTTACGAATGGGGAAAACCAACATAGCAAAAACCCCATCAGGTGATTTTAAGATCACCACTCCCGAGAATCCACTATTATCAAAACAAGCAGTTACAAGTAAAGGAATCCCAATACTTTATACCAACCTATAGTTGAACCCTTACCCCAATACCTAATTGGACTTGTTCTGTAGTGACAATATCTCCTTTTGATGCACGGCTCCCAGTACGTGACTAACCAATTGCACGAATCCCAGTACGCGACTTCAATCACCAACTAGAGAAGGTCATTGGCTGCAAAGTTCTTCAGTTCATCCAGACGATGAAAATCAAGAAGATGCTTGGTTACAAAACCTTACGGTGTACAAACACAGAAACTTCTTCACAAGAAAGATGAACTAGGACAAATTCTGTCTCTGGTCACAATTTGCTTGAATAAACTTTGCTCAACACTTGTACATCTTGTGTACACTTTGCCGGCCTTTAAAATAATCTTTTTATATGTATAGGGTTGTGAGAAAAGAAAGCCCAAACACATAATCACGGATTAGAGTCAAAACAGAATTGAAATTTTGTTTTTCATAAACCTCGACAAATGGCAGCTGTCGAGCCACGGGGTTGGAACAGCTCTTTAAGCTCGATAGATGCTAGCTGTCGAGCTTTAATGAACTTGCACTTTTCAGCTTGAATCTTGGACAGACTTGCATGGCTTCAATACTTGATCTTGAAACAAAGTTTCTTTAAGTATTAAACACATCATAGATTTACTCAAATACAAGTAAAATGTGTTTTGTCAAAAGATTAGCCAATTACATAAAATAGTGACATATGTTCCTAACAAGTGAATCACATATGTCCTAACAATCTCTTCACTTGGCAATTCGTGACAAAACTATAACAAACAAATGAACATATGAGAGAAGTCATAAATCACTTCAACTCATATTCATTTGTTGAATATAATAAAATCTATCCTAACACAAACTCTTGAAAAATTTTGCAAGAAGAGAGTTTATGACAAGTAGACTTTGATAACCTATATTTTTGAAACACTCTAAACAAAACTCATCAATGCATCTTTGTGTGAAATAGAGATAATAGATTGCATACACGTAATAAAAAGCATGTGCATAAAGAGAGAAAATAAACAATACATATAAGGGTAGGTGAAAGAAATATACATCAACATATACAGAAGATAAGTATAATGTATGTCAATAATGGTCACAAGACTTAAGGTAGAAGAATAAATGTATCTAAAGTAGAGAAAAGAAAAAAAAAAATACATATAATCTTCACTACATCCCTCAGATATCAACACTCCCCCTAACAAAATGGTCCTAGACTAACTCTCCCCCTAAGTATAACTACTCTCATATACAAAACTACTTCCTCTTTTTGTCACGAGTGACAAAGGGTAAGAGTGTCAAGTAGACATCTCGTAAGTACCGGAAGAGCTAGCATCTCCATCACCATCATCCTCAGAAGCAGTAGCATCATCATCATCATCCTCAGCATCATAAGCCTCTAAAGTATGTGGAGAAGAATCAACGAAGCCACCCATGACTGCCTTCCATTGTGCAATACGGCCAACACAAACGTTCACCTGATACAACTCAGTAGAGAGTATATCAAGGCGAGCATCCATGTGCTGAAGCTGCGTCATGATGTCTCCAAAAGTCACATCACTCGTAGAAGAGGAGGGAGCAGATGTGGATGGAACGGATTAAGATGGAGCTGAATAGGAGGGAGGAGCTGCTGACCTAGACTGCCTCAACCTAAACTGCGCCTTGCTACGTTTAATGGTAGCGGCATCTATGGCACAAATATGGGTAAAGTGGTCAGATGCTAGAAAGGGAGCAAAAAAATTGTGTAAGATCCTTGTTATAGCGGAAGGAAAGATGAGCTTATCACGAGGCGTCATATCCCTTTAGACATCTAAGATAGAAAGAATAAAGTGAAAAGGAAAATCTATGGTAAGATGCTTAAGAAGGGACAACAAAAAGCGAGCACAAGTCTCTGTGATAGAGTTATAGTGAGAAAAAGGGTGAAGAACAAAAGTGATAACCATGTTTAAAAAACCGAGGGCCTTTTGCAAAGTCCAAATAGTAAGCGAATTAACGCTCACCCTAATCAGAAGAGCGCTCATAGAAAGCAGATTTGAGCTCATTTTTGGACACAGTCCTCAGACGCTCATAACCAGGGTAGTCAGAAAACTCTACCCTAGGAACACGGAGCACATCCGCAACAAGCTGCTGTGTGACAGCAATGCGTGTACCTCGAACGCGAGTATGAAAGAGAGGCGCTGAAAAATCAAATTCATGCATGTTGGAGTAAAACTCCTGGATCAACACAGATGGACAAGTGATCAGGACATCACACAGTGACTCCCAACCCCTGCTGTGAATGACAGTGGGTAGGTCAATGTCGGCGAAGTCTGCCAAAATGACTCGGTGTTCAGAATGAATGCCTCGTCAAGAAAAGTTCTCCGAGAAGCCCTTACGGGCATCCTCATCACAAAACCGAATATGTGATAGAGTAGAATTAGAGGAAGTGGATGCCCTGGAACGAAGAGGGTTCTGAGACAGAGCAGACTTACATTTATGTGCCATAGACATGACTAACGTAAACAGAAAAGAGAGAGAGAGAGAGAGAGAGAGAGAGAGAGAGACAATTAGAAAATCCCCAACACATTTCAAATATAACAAGTATATTGAAGAGAGAGTACGTATGCATGGGAAATGCATGAACATATGACATGCAATATAAAAAGTATCGTAGGCTCAACCTAATCCAATCCTACCAGCACACAATCAATTTGCACACATCTAAATGCATGATAATACTATTATAATGCTTATGTGATGCAATGTATGAGATTTTAAACTCATTTAAGCAAAAACCTATCCCAAAATTTCAACAAAAACTCATCAATTTTGAAAAATCCCAAAATTTTTCAAAAACTCCAAAACCTAGGTTTCAAAATATGAAATGCATGTAAATGAGAGATTAGAAACACACCAAGTGAAGAAAAACTTGGAAAAACGCTGAGGAAGAAGTTTGGAGTGAGTGAGAGAGTTTTGGGAGGTAAAAGGATGGATAGATTGAAAGAGATGTCGAGCAAAATGACAACTTGATTGCGTTGAACAAATAAATAGTAGTTTAATAATTCTCGATAGATAGAGGTGTCGAGAAGGTGTTGAGCATAAAAGAAGTCGACAAATGCAGCTGTCGAGGATCTGTCGAGGAACAATTCAATAAAAAAGATAATAAACAAGCTAGATCGATCCACCAGCTATTGAGAAGCTATTGAGGGTCTAGAAAGTTTGTCGATCAATCCACCTAGCTGTCGAGAAGCTATCGAGATTGCGATAAGAAGTTGAAAAGCTTGATAGATAAACAGGTGTCGAAGAGGTGTTGAGATTGCTTAAAAACAGTTTTTTCAAGAAGAGAAAAACACAGATATGAATGCAATCAAGCATGCAACTCAACCAATGATCCCATCAACATTTTAAACTCTCAAAATCATCTTTCAACAACAATTTTAAGCATATGGATCCCAAAAACACACACACACACACTAAACAAGTCTAACCAATTTTATATTTCAAAAACAAGTTAAGACAGTTTAGTGAGCATACATTAACACATGTAAAATCTTGTGATGGCCAAATCACATTGTACCTGCACATATATCAAGAATAGTAAAGAATATTGCAAGTTGTGTGTGAAAAATATCGCAAGATTGCATAAGTGTATACATGTTATAACAATTTCAGATATGAGAAAATCACTTTAACTCACACACAATCATAACTATTTGATGGGGACTATCACCTTCGAGGTACATCTTATAACTCCCACATCTTCGAGAATACACGCTTGCAATCATATATAAAGCATTTTTATTCTTTTTGCTTTTGATTTTTCTTTGCATATTTTTCTTTTTAAGCGAATCATGCATAGGCATATAAGAGATAGAAAAGAAATACCCAATTATGTTAAGCATTTGACAATCCAATTTTGCTATGCAGAAGCACACAAATGTCATTTCATAATTGGTGGGCAATAGTGGTGAGATGGTTATTTAAGCCTTTCTCTTAGGATTTTCTAGTCATTCTCGTTAAAAAGAGTGATACGAGTGTTAAGTACAAGAGATTACTTAATCTCACTCATCACAAACACGAGCCCCAAAGCTCACTTACTTAGTTGTGCATAGAGATGCTCATCTAAGTTACAAAAGATACAAAGTTTAGAAAAATTTGTTTCAATGGCCATCCAAGGTACACAAGTACCAATGTACACATAACTCACATTGTTTTTGTATTTTTCTAATTTTTCAATTTTTTTTATTTTTTTTATATAAAAAAAATAAAAAATAAAAACTGAAAACAAACAGAAAAAAACATGTTAAACAAAGCAAAGCATAAAACTAGACTGGCTTAAAATAAAAGCCAAACACACAAGCTATGCAAAAACAAAAACACGAAGAGAGAGAAGAAAGTGATAGAATCACTTGGAGCCATTTTCCTTTCACACCTTGGAAGAACCTTTCCGTCTAGCAAATCCTTGATCCAGGGGTGAGGGAGAAGAATTGAAACCGTTCAAGTTCGAAAGGAACATAAGGGCTTTGAGAAGATCTTCAAAGGGAGCAAGAGAGGATTGAAGCTGATTCTGGCTTCCAGATGCTATAATGTCGTTGCTTTGTTGAGTGGCTAACCACTTATAGCAATTTGGTTGAGTATGACCGGCAACTCTACAATGATGATAGAGATGCTGCTTCTTCTATTTAAGCTTTTGAGAGTTAGCCTTTTTAGCCTTAGGGTTTTTAACTTCTTTCTAATCTTGCTTAGGGGGTGCTCCTAAGATAGATATACCCTTATCTATGTTCTCACTAGCTAAATCAGTTTTAACATTATTGTTCTCAATTTCAACATTATTACTAGGAGAAACAAAAACAGTAGTACTAGTAGAAGCAATACTAGGAGAAGAGAAATCATACGCTAAATCGGTTCGATCTGAAGCAGATTTCTGAATGCTGAGCATCTCGTCAAGCTTCGCACTTAAAGTCCTTTCCAGTTGAGCTCTGACTTGGAACAGTTCTGCCTCAAGCTTCTTAATCTTCTCAGCCAAAAAGTTGTTCTTAAACCTCTATACTCCAATAGTTTGATTAGATTCATCAAACTTTGTGGAAAGCTCTTCACGCTCAAGCTCCACATCACTAAGCTTCTTGGTGATCAACCTATACAACTTCTCATACTTTTCTAAGACCTTGTACAACTTTGCATAGGCTATGTAGATATCATCTTGTTCATTCATCTTCTCAAACTTGGACTCCACCAATTCATCTTCTTCATTTACATCTTCAAAAATCCCCTCAGTAGGATTGACAGTGGCAGTAAAGACATTTAGGATTCTGTCATCCTCATTGTCAAAATCATCCTCAGGCTCAGTGCCGCTCAAAGTAGCAGCAAGTGTCTTGCTCTTCCCAATGCTCTTGAGATATGTAGGACACTCCTGTTTCATGTGACCGAAGCCTTGACACCTCAGTGCCGCTCAAAGTAGCAGCAAGTGTCTTGCTCTTCCCAATGCTCTTGAGATATGTAGGACACTCCTGTTTCATGTGACCGAAGCCTTGACACCTAAAGCACTTTGGTCCTGCAGGAATAGTATACTGACCTCCATCCCTAGCATCCTTCTTCCCTTTGTCTTAACTCTTGAATTAAGAAAAACTGAATTGCCTACGGTCCTTGTCGAAGTCCTTTTCATTTGCATTCTTCATAAACTTCTTGAATTGTCTGGTGATGTAGGACTTCATCTTAGAATCTTCATCCTTTGAAGACTCATCAGTATCACTGCTCTTGGCTTTCAATACCATACTCTTACCCTTACTCAACTTGCCAATTCTTGTTAACCCTAGCTCGTAGGTTTGCAAATTACCTACCAGCTCTGTCAAAGAAATCTTGTCAATATCTTTTGATTCCTCAATCATCGTAATACTGGCATGGAATCTCTCGGGTAGAGATCTGAGCACATTTCTCACAATCTTGGGTTCAGGAATGGTTTCTCTAAGATTGAAAGTTGAGTTCACTATGTCCTTAAGCTTGGCATAAAACTCATCAAATGACTCATCCTCCTCTATCTTTATCTCTTTGAAGCTAGTAGTGAGCTTTTGAAGCTTCGAGTCCTTGACAGCCTTTGTTCCCTCATAAGTTGCCTGAAGGATGGTCCATGCTTCTTTAGCAGTTTCAGTGGAGGATATCTTCTTGAATTCCTCATTGGTGACCGCACTGAATAAGGCATTCAATGCTTTGCTGTTTAAATTTGCCGCCTTGATCTTAGCATCATCCTAATCGGCCGGCGCTTCCTTCGGCTTGGTCCAGCCTACCTTAACAGCTTGCCACACTTTCTCATATAAAGACTGCAAGAAAGCTCTCATGCGTACTTTTCAGTATGCATAGTTAGTGTCATCTAATAAAGGAGGTATAATTAATGACTATCCTCTATCCATGACAAACAGGGGTCAATGGATTAACACAACAAAGATTAACCCTAATTAGAGTGTGCCTGCTCTGATACCACTTGATAGACCAAAAACGTATTGACCCCTTGTGATTAATTAATTGATTAATTAGCCAAGTTTATTAATTAATCAAATTAACATGTAAAGCCCATGGTAACACAAACAAATCACCAATTAAACTAAGTGCAACGGAAAATAAATTAAGACGGTGATTTGTTTACGAATGGGGAAAACTAATATGACAAAAACCCCACCGGGTGATTTTAAAGTCACCACTCCTGAGAATCCACTATTATCAAAACAAGCGATTACAAGTAAAGGAATCCCAGTACCTTATACCAATCTACAGTTGAACCCTTACCCCAATACCTAATTGGACTTATTCTGTAGTGACAATCTCTCATTTTGATGCGCGACTCCTAGTACTTGACTAACCAATTACGTGGATTCCAGTACGCGACTTCAATCACCAACTAAAGGTTGTTGGTTGTAAAGTTCTTTAGTTCATTCAAACGATGAAGATTAAGAAAATGCTTGGTTACAAAACCCTACGGTGTACAAACACAGCAACTTCTTAACAAGAAAGATGAACTAGGGAAAATTTTATCTCTGGTCACAATAAGTTGAACCCTTACCCCAATACCTAATTGGACTTATTCTGTAGTGACAATCTCTCATTTTGATGCGCGACTCCTAGTACTTGACTAACCAATTACGTGGATTCCAGTACGCGACTTCAATCACCAACTAAAGGTTGTTGGTTGTAAAGTTCTTTAGTTCATTCAAACGATGAAGATTAAGAAAATGCTTGGTTACAAAACCCTACGGTGTACAAACACAGCAACTTCTTAACAAGAAAGATGAACTAGGGAAAATTTTATCTCTGGTCACAATTTGCTTGAACAAACTTTGCTCAACACCTGTGCAATTTGTGTACACTTTGACGGCCCTTAAAATAATCATTTTATATGTCTAGGGTTGTGAGAAAAGAAAGTCTAAACACATAATCACGGATTAGAGTCAAAACAGAACTGAAATTATGTTTTTCATAAATCTCGACAAATAGCCATCTATCGAGTAGCTGTCAAGCCACAGGGCTGGAATAGCTCTTTAAGCTTGATAGATGCTAGCTGTCGAGTTTTAATGAACTTGCACTTTTTAGCTTGAATCTTGGACAGACTTGCATGGCTTCAATACTTGATCTTGAAACAAAGTTTCTTGAAGTATTAAACACATCCTAGATCTACCCAAATACAAGTAAAGTGCATTTTATCAAAGGATTAGCCAATTACATAAAATAGTGACATATGTTCCTAACAAGTGAATCATATATGTCCTAACAAAAATATTGTTTGTGATTGTTAATACAATAAAAATTACTAAAGTAGTATTTTTATTCTCCCTTACAACAACTCAATAAGCGAGGGAGGAGTATTTGAAGTTTTGAACCTAGGTGCTCTCCTATATGAAAGAATTGGGCAATGTTACTGTGTTAAAAGATTTTTGGCTACTTTATTAGTATTAGCAGAGTCAAGTTAGTGAGTTATAAGACTTTTGACTACTTAAGTAACAGAGTCAAGTTAGAGGTTAGATGACTGGAAGAGTAATGTTAATAACCACTTGACATTTATCTTTCCCTCTCCTCTCTTTTTAATTTCCTCCTACTCTTCTTCTCTCTCATAAAGCCACTTTTATCTGGATATGCTATTTGTTGGGGAAATAACTCTTTATGAAAATTCCAATTGAGTAACTAATATAATTATATAGGGATACCATGTAATCCAAAAACTTAAGCATATAAGTTTGGGCATAGCTCTGATATTTCAATTACTTATTTTTGTCATTATTATCTAATGTAAGACTTCACAATATAGTAGTAACTAATTAGTGATTAGTACCGCCGCTCACATTCATATGTTATTATTCCAACACTACTATATATATATATCGGAAGCAGATGTAATAGGTATATATATAAATACCCACACTTTCCATAAAAGGAAGAATCAGAGGTGTTATTAAGCCCAATGCTTTATACATCAATCATATCATATTAGCACAAAATGAAAACAGTGGAACATAATGAGCGAACTATTAAGTTTCATTATTAGTTTTTTACATTCAGTTGCCTCCCAACTCTCACAGGATGAAGCAATTTTGACCCAAAAAAAAAAATTCATGGTTGTTTAAAAAGAGAAAGGGTTGTAACATCTAGCCCTGTCGACCTGTATTGGGCACGATATTCAGTAAGATGGGTTTCCTTGTATATAGGAGGATTATTCTCAGACAAAAGCTCCTTTATTGGACCATATGCCTTAAGTTTATTATCTGTGCTTGGCATGAAAAAACATGCTGCTGATACTCGGGCTCCGATCTTTCCAGCCAATACCCTATGTTCCACACTCTTGAATCTGTCATTGGTGATGAGCTACAAAAAAAAAAAATGGTATTTCAAGTGAATTATATATTTCATATGCTTATTTGGTTTTTATTGTTTGAATTTTTGTTAAAATCTTTTGTAATTAGAGATCCTTATTAATTCCGTTAATTAATTCCGTTATGATCAGGGACGAAGTTATAAAATTTTGTTTGGAGAGATCAAACTGTAATCTTAATTGAAAGTATAGTTATTTAGAGAGAGAGAGAGAGCAATTTCCCACCGTTAGACTTTAGAGGTGGTCTAAACAAGTGCACTTGAACAAAAAATGATTAAAAAAAAAATGCACTAAGATCTCTTGAACAATATAAAAATTCAAGGGGTTTTAAGGCATATAGTAGCAAGACCCTTTCATTTTCATTTCTATTTTTAACAATTTGGTGAAAAAATAAAAACATTAAAATAGACAAAGAATGGATAGAAGAGTTTATTTGCTAAAGCACCATAATTTACGTACTAATTTTTTTTTTTTTTGGGGGGTGGGGGGGGGGCGGGGTGGCGGTTTCTTACTGCAACAATATAAAATTTTAAGGGGTTTTAATGAATTTTACCAATTTTTTTTTTCTTTTGAAAAGGAGCTCATAATTTTTAGGTTGGCCAAAGCTCCAAAATATTCAAAACTTAAAGGGGATTATTTTTTTTTTTTTAAATAAAATAAAATTAGGGCAATACATAGCTCTACCCTTGGTTATAATGTTGTCTTGAATTCCATCTATTAGAAAGTCATGATTTCAAAGAAAGACTAATATTATATATATATATATATATATATTTATATTATATATAATATATATATATATATATTGTCCTCTTTAATTATTTCAAGTAAAATAGTGAAAGTTCATTTTACAATTAAATAGAGTCACAATCTCATTAACGACAAATTGTATTTACAATTACTTAAATTAATTGAACATTTATAAAATTATAACGAACCCAGTTTTTCTAATAATTATCTCAAGTAATAAAGGGGAAACAAATAAAGTGTTTTAGTCTTTACATTTTATGGCATGTAATTTAAATAAAGATACTAAATTATCTTTTGTATTAGAGAAATGATATGTCTACAATATTTTTACAATATTTTTACAACAAATTCTAAATAGCAGATTGTTACTGGTTGTTATTGTTGGGGTAAAAGAGTAATCTTAGTGTTAGTTTCAAATTTGAACCAATAACAACTAACCACCTGTGATTTGTTATTAAAATGTTGTAAAATTGTTGTAAACGTAGTATCTCTCTTTGTATTATTACTTATTTTTTATGTACTTGTTTAGTGCTTAAATATTGATTGTTGATTAAAGATAACTTATAAATATTGAACATTTTTTTCAATATTTACACAATTTATCAAGTTTAATAAATATATTTGTGCAGACCAAAGGAGGGGCAAATGGACTGGGCCTCACAACTTATTTGAAGAATGGGTATAGGATTTCCCACAATGGGTGGTTCACGACTCAGAGACTTAATGAGATCACTTTTCTCCTTCTATGTAACTACCCTCCTTTCACCTCCCTCTCTTTCTCTCTTTTCCTCCCCCAAATTCTTCGAAACCTCTCCTCTTCCTTTAGATTCTCATATTTATAGCTCTAAGCTAGTGGAGAGACCATGATTACATCCTGGTTTAGTGCAATTGGAGGTCCAGTGCTATCTTCTTTAGGTGGATGTTTGGTGGGAGTGACTTTGGAACTAGTTCCCGTTGGAGGAGGACGCTCGGGGGCGGAGTTTTCCAGACCTTTACCGGGCATCCGAGATTTGGTCCTCCCGAGTGGTTGTTCTTTGGCGGCGATGAGATTTGCCGGCCACGTTCCATTGCCGAGGAGACATGAACCAGCTTCTTATAGGCTGGCTAACAGGTATTAGGCTAACCAAATGGTTAAGGGACACATGTCCTGTATCTCATGGGCCTCCATCTCGGCACCTATAAGGGGATGTCTAGTAACCACAAGCCACTTTCTAGAACACAAGCCCAAAGCCCAGACGGCTTCGAGGCCAAGTGCTGTACATTAGCCCCCCTTGATTCGTGTGCGAGGCTTAAGGACGAATTAAGGATCTTAAGACATTTTCCAAATCCAGGAAGCCCGATCGGTACGCATTGGTTAGGTAAGAGGGCAGTAAATGCGCCCTCAAAAGGCGCGTTATGCCTGATGGTTGGTCCTGCCATTATCAACTCATGACGGTTCGCGAACCGAGGCAGCGCATGCGTATGGCAGTTGTGATGGGATTCGTAGCATTTCCTACGCCTCATTTATTATGTTACATTTACTCTCCCCTCCCTGGCCTCTATAAATATTACATTCCAAATCACTTCTCCACTTTTTTCATCCTTCACATTCTAAGTTTTCTCTTCTGCCGTGCATTCGCTTGCACCCTTATCCATCAACTCAGAGCCTTTCCTTTCCCATTAGCTCCAAAGTAAGTCCTCTACCCCCCCTCTGTTTCTTCAATTTCTTTCCTTTAGTTTCTTCTTTCTCATTTAGAGTTTTAGGATGGGTTACGCTCTTCTTTTAAACATCGCCTCGTCGCCAGCCACTTTTAAGCAAAGGCTCAGTGTCCCTTATGATGTGGAGGTGGCGTACTGCCACGAGAGTGAGTTCAGCCTCCACAGAGGGGCCAACATTGCTTTCTTTCCATTAATGTCGGTCTTGGAGGGCGGAGTTAGGTTTCTAGTGGATCCGCTCCTTTTCAGCACCCTTAGATACTGTGGGCTATGCCCCAACCAGCTCCCACCCAATTTTTACCGGGTAGTTAGTTGCGTCAGTAGATTAAATCAGCTATACGGTTTGCAATTAGACCACCATGGCATAACTCATATTTACAGTTTGTGCGAAAATAAGAATTCCAACTACTACTTAAAGGTTAGAGATATGAGGGTACGGCTTATCTCGTGCCTACCTGACTCTAACAGGAATTCCACCGGGGAGTTCGTCCAGGTCCGCGATAATTGCTTTGCAAGTGAAATCCCCTACCTCCTTTCACAACGCGTATTGGGTTCGTACCACTCTTTAACTTACTCGTGATCTAACTCTTTTTTAGGTCATTTGTTTATCTAGATACTAACTTATCATAGTTCTGCTGTAGATGGTAAACTTTTTACCCCGGACATAAGGGTCGTCCACGTCAGGGACCTGAATTTCATCCTTAGGTCTGAAATTTTTGTTCATACGGACGGGCAGCTCCGAGCATCACACCTCATCCTCAGCTGCACCCCTGTGTACAAAACTTGGCAACCTTTTACCCAAGCCCTCAGGGTTGACAGTCCACTGCTGTCTTACATCGACGTCTGGCACGCCAATTTTCTTCCCCCTAAGTTGACTACCGGTGAAACCCGAGATCGCAGTCCCAACTACCTGACCGCGAAAGACCTTGCCCTAATCAGGGAAGAGTCGACCGAACGTGTATCCCAAGCTCTGCATGAATTGGCACACGCTCATGTTGAAGGTTAGGCCGAGGCAGCCAAGGAGCAAGAAGTCGTGCAAAGAGCGGTTGTAGAAGAAGAAGAAGAAGAAGAGGAGGAAGAAAAAATGGTTACGAGAAAGAAGTTGACCATCGATCGATTTTTGTCCAGTATAAGACCCCCCGCCCTGTCTCAGCAAGCTCGCCCCTCTGACCGTACACCCCCTCCTCCGCCCCCTTCTGGTCGACAGAAGAAAAAATAGCGTTTGGAGGACCCACCGGTTAGGACGACGAATGAAGCATCCGCCAAGACCCCTCCTCGTCCCTCGGGTGGGATTGTGATCCGGGAACCTACTGGCGACACTCCGAAAATAGCCCCCACTAATGCCGAAGTTGCCTCTTCCTTACAGGCCGCGCCTGCTTGGCGACTTTCCTTCATGCTTGGTGGTGAACCTTTGTCGACCACAGCAAGTGTGAAGATGTGGGCTCAAGGTGAGGGGGGAGAGTGGTTGGTAGTCTGGTGAGAGGCCTACTATTGCCAGAAGATGTCCACTTTTGGTCGGGAGGCTCAGAGGATTCCATAGTACGTAGGCTACAGTGGCATTCTATCGCGGTAAGCTCTTCCCCTTCGCTTATTCATTCGTTTTGTTGCGGAGATAATTTTCCTTTCTTTCATCTTCCTTTACATTCTCATAACCTAAATGTGGTGGTGTTGTCAAGTCGTGCAGCTCACCCATATACTTGTTGAAAGGGCGAACGAGCTCATCGAGGACACCGAACAAGAGAAGGCGCTCAAGGATGTTGCTATTGATACTACCTGGGAAAAGGTGAAGAAGGCTGAGTTAGCAAAACAGAGGGCGCTATCCCTAGAAACGGCTCGGCAACTGGCCAAGAGAAAATTCGCTGATATGGTGATCAGATTAGGAGAAGTTAAGCTGAAGTTCGCGAAAGCAGAAAGTCTGAACTCAGCTCGTGCGGATGAAATTACAGATCTAAGAGCAGCTTTGGATGTGTGTGAGAAGAAATGGTACGATGAGGGGTTCGCAGATGCCGAGACTTCCGTGGAGCCCGTCGTCCTCCAAGCTAGAGCTCAGGGGTTCGAGGAGGGCTGGCTTACTGCCCTTCAGGCAGCAGGGATTCCCAGGAATTTGCCATTGTGGAATCTGACACAGATCCCCTGCCCTGCTGTCCATCTCCCGATCCAAAACCAGGCCGAAGCCGCCAGTGATGAGGATACCCCTAGTATGAGGGCACTGGTAGAAGCTATTGATAAACATGCGGAGAATCCTGACGTGGAGGTTACCAGCAATTTCCAAGCCTCGGGTCGTGACGATACCCCTCGACCAGTTGTTGGTGATGCCGCGGGACAAATGGCGGATGACATGACTCAGTTCCTTCAGTCCAACCATGCTGTTTAATGCTTTCATTCGAGTTTACTTTTTGTTACGTACTTGTTCTTTTTTTGTTTAACATTGCCTAGTCACCGGGTTGTGGTGACCAAACAATTTGGTTTATCTTTCCCTGAACTACTGGGTTATTGTAGTGAAAACTTCTGTTAAACTTTACTTGCCTTCTACTCACTCAAAGTGTTTTGCTACCATTTTATCAGTGCAGTGGCTTTTGTTTGCCTTTTATTCATCATTTGACATTTGCCGGGTACCTTTACGTAGCAGGCAAGTCGGAATGTTACTATTGTGAACTAAGGTTCCCTCCTGCCCAGCGACAAGAATTAAGTCAGGGTTATGCCTTTATACTTAGGAAATCTTGAAATAAAACTTTTACCTGTCCGTTCGTAGGGCGCTTTTCGCAATAAGGGTCCCACCTGCGCTACGATAATGGTCAAGCTGAGCAGCAAGTTTTCACCTCAAGATGCTTTTAGGATGCTTTTAGTAGTAAGGTTTTCACCTGTTCGACGATAGTACTCGAGCCGGGCAGCAGGTTTTCTTCCTTATAATGCTTTTAGGAGTAAGGTTTTCACCTGCTCAGCGATAGTAATCGAGCCGGGAATCAGGTTTTTGTCATTAGGATGCTTTTAGGAGTAAGGTTTTCACTTACTCGGCGATAGTACTCGAGCCGGGAAGCAGGGTTCCGTCCTTATGATGCTTTTAGGAGTAAGGCTTTCACCTGCTCGGCAATAGTAATCAAGCCGGGAAGCAGGTTTCTGTCCTTGGGATGCTTCTAGGAGTAACGTTTTCACCTACTCGGCGATAGTAATCGAGTCGGGAAGCAGGTTTTTGTCCTTAGGACGCTTTTAGTAGTGAGGTTTTCACCTGCGATAGTAATCGAGCTGGGCATCAGGTTTACATCCTTATGATGCTTTTAGAAGTAAGGTTTTCACCTGCTCGGTGATAGTAATCGAGCTGGAAAGCAGGTTTCTATCCTTATGATGCTTTTAGGAGTAAGGTTTTCACCTACTCGGTGATAGTACTTGAGCCGGGCAGCAGGTTTCCGTCCTTATGATGCTTTTAGGAGTAAGGTTTTCACCTGCTCGGCGATAGTAATCGAGCCGGAAAGCATGTTTCTGTCCTTAGGATGCTTTTAGGAGTAAGGGTTTCACCTTTTTGGTGATAGTAATCGAGCCGAGAAGCAGGTTTCTATTCTTAGGATGCTTTTAAGAGTAAGGTTTTCACCTGCTCGGCGATAGTAATCGAGCCGGGAAGCAGGTTTCTGTCCTTAGGACGCTTTTAGTAGTGAGGTTTTCACCTCCAATAGTAATCAAGCCGGGCATCAGGTTTCCATCCTTATGATGCTTTTAGGAGTAAGGTTTTCACCTGCTCGGTGATAGTAATCGAGCCGGAAAGCAGGTTTCTATCCTTAGGATGCTTTTAGGAGTAAGGTTTTCACCTGTTCGGCAATAGTACTCGAGCCGGGCAGCAGGTTTCCGTCCTTATGATGCTTTTAGGAGTAAGGTTTTCACCTGCTCGCAATAGTAATCAAGCCAGAAAGCATGTTTCTGTCCTTAGAATGCTTTTAGGAGTAAGGTTTTCACCTGCTTGGTGATAGTAATCAAGCCGGGAAGCAGGTTTCTGTCCTTAGGATGCTTTTAGGAGTAAGGTTTTCACATGCTCGACGATAGTAATCGAGCCGGGAAGCAGGTTTCTATCCTTAGGACGCTTTTAGTAGTGAGGTTTTCACCTGCTCAGCGATAGTAATCGAGCCGGGCAGCAGGTTTCCATCCTGATGATGCTTTTAGGAGTAAGGTTTTCACCTGCTCGGTGATAGTAATCGAGCCGAAAAGCAGGTTTCTATCCTTAGGATGCTTTTAGGAGTAAGGTTTTCACCTGCTTGGTGATAGTAATCAAGCTGGGAAGTAGGTTTCTGTCCTTAGGATGCTTTTAGGAGTAAGGTTTTCGCCAAGAGTAAGGTTTTCACCTACTTGGTGATAGTAATCGAGCCGGGAAGCAGGTTTCTGTCCTTAGGATGCTTTTAGTAGCGAGGTTTTCACCTGCTCGGAGATAGTAATCGAGCCAGGCAGCAGGTTTCCGTCCTTATGATGCTTTTAGGAGTAAGGTTTTCACTTACTCGGTGATAGTAATCGAGTTGGAAAGTAAGTTTCTGTCCTTAGGATGCTTTTAGGAGTAAGGTTTTCACTTGCTCGGCGATAGTAATCGAGCCGAAAATCAGGTTTCTGTCCTTATGACGCTTTTAGTAGTGAGGTTTTCACCTGCTCGGCGATAGTAGTCGAGTTGGGAATCAGGTTTCTGTCCTTAGAACGCTTTTAGTAGTGAGGTTTTCACTTGCTCGGCGATAGTAATCGAGCCGGGAAGCAGGTTTTTGCCCCTAGTATGCTTTTAGTAGTAAGGTTTTCACCTGCTCGACAATAGTAATCGAGCCGGGAAGTAGGTTTCTGTCCTTAGTCTATTTTTAAGCAATAAGATCTCCATAATTGAATTAAGAACGCTATTGAATTGAGAACGCTTGAGCAATAAACTACCACCAACTCCGTTACTAAAATGTACAACTGATGAGCGACGTTGTACTCGACTTTCATTATGAGGTACAACTGATCAGTGATAGAACTTCTTGAGGTTATAAATATTCCACGACCGGGGTAACGGCTTCTTGTCCAGGTCTTCTAAATAGTACGACCCAGCGCCGGCATTGGCTATGACTTGATAGGGGCCTTCCCAAGTCTGGGCTAACTTCCCTGAATTTGTATCTCGCATACTCGCCACCGCCTTCCTCAGCACCAAATCCCCAGCGCTAAACTCCCTCGTCCTTACACTCCGGTTATAACGTTGAGCAAGTCTTTGCTGGTACTCAGCTAGTCGAATGGTAGCGAATTCTCAGTACTCCTCTAGTTGGTCCCTGCGCTCCGCCATTAGCACATCATTTTGGGTAGGGTCAAACTCTACTACGCATGCATTGCAGAGGTTTACTTCGGCTGGTATTACCGCCTCGGCTCCGTACGTAAGGGAAAACAGGGTCTCACCTGTGGACCTTTTTGGGGTCGTTCGGTATGCCCTCAAAACATTGGGAAGCTCCTCGGCCCATCTTTCTTTCGCTCCGTCCAATCTCTTTTTTAGTCTGTACAAGATTGTCTTGTTTGTTGCCTCGGCTTGACCGTTGCTTTGGGGGTAAGCTAGCGTGAAATACCTATTTTTGATGCTGAGATCACTACAAAATGCACGAAAAGCTTTACTATCAAACTGTAGCCTATTGTCAAATATCAGTGAGTTTGGCACCCTAAACCTGGTGACTATGTTCCTCCATATGAACTTTTTAACATCCACATCCCGGATGTTTGCTAATGCTTCTGCCTCTACCCATTTGGTAAAGTAATCCATGACCACTAAAACGAACCTTCGATTGCCCGTCGCTCGGGGAAATGGTCCGATTATGTCCAGCCCCCACTGTGCGAAGGGCCAGGGACTGCTGACCGGGTTTAGATGATCGACTGCTGATGTATTAGTGGAGCATGCTTTTGGCACCGCTCACATTTGCATACATATTCAGCAGCATCCTTTTGCATTTGTGGACACCAAAATCCCTGAGTCATTACTCGGTGTGCCACTGAGCATCCCCCCACATGACTGCCACACACCCCATCATGAAGCTCAGCCAGTAGTTCGCTCACCCTCTTCGGGTGCAGGCACAAGAGGTACGGCCCCCCGAAGGATCTTCGATAAAGCTGCCGGTCAGGCGATAACCAATAGCGGGGGGCTACTCGGTGAATCTTACTGGCTTCCTTTTCATCATCCGGGACCCGATCCTCGATGACGAATTCAACGATTGGGTCCATCCAACTTGGCTCAGCCGCCGTGATCGTTGCAATGTTCGCTTCCTCAAGACTTGTGCCATTCGTCACGAAAATGCTCAGCTCTTCTATTAGTTCTATCTTGACTAGTCGAGGAACCCCTTCCGCAATTGATGATGCTAGCATGGCTAAGGAATCAGCATGCCTATTCTGCATCCGGCCAACCTGAAACACTTTCGTCGTGCCAAACTTACTCATAGTCCGCTTTTCCGCTTACAAGTATGCCTTCATCTGGGGGTCTTAGGCTTCAAAGGATCCCTGGACTTGGTTAAAGACCAACCGAGAATCCGAATATGTCTCCACATCTTGGGCTCCCATTTCCAAAACGACCCTCAATCCGGCTAATAGGGCCTCGTACTCGACCTCGTTGTTGAAGGCCCTAAACCCAAGCCTAAAAGAATGTTCCAGTCATATTCTTTCGGGGGTGATGATAGCGATCCCGATGCCCGCACCCAAGGCATTTGAAGTTCCATCCACATACACATTCCACAGGTGAATCTCTACGTGATATACCATCTCCTCATCGTTCTTAGGAGAGAACTCCGCCATGAAATTAAGGACTTGCCCCTTCATGGCATTCTGTGGCTGGTAACATATGTCAAATGAACCGAGATGTGTCCCCCATTTAGCAATTCGGCCTGTGAAGTCGAATCTCCTCAGCAATGATTGCAAGGGATACTCACTCAGTACATACACCGTGTGGACCTGAAAATAATGCTACAACTTCCTAGTAGCATGTATCAGAGTAAGCACTAACTTTTCCAGAGGCAAGTACCTCGTCTCAGCGTCAATCAAAGTCTTACTAATGTAATACACGGGCTGCTGCATTCCTCGATCCCTCAGCAGCACGGAACTCACTGCATGTTCGGACACTGAAAGGTACATAAGCAGATCTTTCCTAGGCTCCGGGGCTGTCAGCATAAGCCTTGCATCAAGTACTCCTTCAGATCCCGAAAAGCTCTATCACACTCCTCACTCCATTGAAATCCTTTCCACTTCTTCAAGAGCTGATAGAATGGTCGACAACGATCGGCGAATTTAGAAATGAATCGATTGAGGGCAGCCAACATTCCTGTCAACACCTGTACCTCCTTCGGGTTGCTCAGTGGCTTCAATCGTTTCACGGCTTCTATTTGATCCGGGTTTACCTCTATTCCCTGGTTTGTGATCAGATACCCTAGAAATTTGCTAGCCCCCACACCAAAACCACACTTCTCGGCATTAAGGCATAACTTATGCCGCCAAAGAATCTCAATCACCCCTTTAAGAACCCCCATATGCTGTACTTCATGTTTGCTTTTCACTGCCATGTTGTCGATGTACACCTCGACTGTTCGTCCTATTTCATCCCGAAACATCCTCGTTATCATTCACTAGTAAGTAGCCCCTGTATTCTTTAAACCAAAAGGCATTATGACATAGTGATAATTGGCAACCGGTGAGATGAATGCCATCTTTTCTTGGTCCTCGGGGGCTAGGGCAATCTGGTGGTACCCCTGAAAGGCATCCAAGAAGCTCACCCTCAGGTGCCCATACGTGGCGTCTACCATCTGGTCAATTTTCGGCATGGGGAACGGGTCCTTCAGATAGGCCCAGTTCAAATCCGTGAAATCTACACAAACCCTCCATTTGCTATTCTTCTTCTTTACTGTTACGGTATTCGCCAACCATTCTGGGAAGTAAATTTTCCATATTACCCCCGCCTTCTTCAGCCTTCGAACTTCTACCCTTACCGCTTCAACATGCTCTAAGGCTGATCTCCTCGGCTTTTGCCTCTTAGGAGCAAATGTTGGGTCCACGTTAAGTCTATGGACAATAAATTCAGGATCCACTCTAGGCACTTCATATGGACTCCACGCAAACACATCCACATTCCGTAGAAGGAATAACAACATTTCGATCATGTCCTGATCCTTCACGCCCACTCCTACTTGGAAGTACTTTTTTATATCCGGCAATATCTTAACCTTCATCAACTCTTCGGCACACATGGCCTTCTTCTCTTCTTGTGAGTTCTGTAATTGCTATAAAGAGATCCCTCGCGATGGCTCTCCTTGCTCAGCCTGCTCCTTCCGGATGGTTTGCTCCTTCTTCCAATCAACCAGGGCGACCAAGCATTATCTGGCTGCCTATTGGCTTCCTCGTACCACAGTGATACCTTGATTGGTGGGGAACTTGATTTTTACGTGCAGAGTGGACGGGACAACCCCCATTGCATGGATCCATGGCCTTCCTAGTATTGTCGTGTATGAAGAGAACGATGCAACTATTATGAATGTTACCACTACCTCCTTGCCTCCCATGTTCACGGGCAGAGAAATTTGCCTCTCGGGAACTACCACTTTACCGTCAAATCCAACCAAGGGCGTACTACACTTTGAAAGGTCCTCGTTCTTTAATCTGAGCCCTTTGAATAGGTCCAGACACATAACTTTAGCCCCGCTTCCCTAATCTATCATTATTCTCTTCACTACGAAGCCACTTACCCGGACCGTGACTATCAATGCGTCGTCATGCGGCTGGATTGTCCCTTCCAAATCATTACCGTCGAAGGCGATTGGCTCTCGGGTGGTTTTCATCTTCTTTTCTGGAGGAATCACGCCCGAATTTCCTTCCATTGACACCACAACTAACACTTCTTTCCCCCCTGTCATAATAAGGCCCCTTGGGGTAACGTGGATAACCTCAATTATCCCAAGAGGGGGTGGAAGGGGATTCCCTCTCTGCGGATTGCCTTGTCCTGCTCCTCGGTCTCCTGAATCCGTCACAAACTCCTTTAGATGCCCGACCTTGGCCAGTTTCCCGAGATGATCCCTTAATACTTGGCATTGCTCGGTCGTATGGCCCTTATCCTTATGGTAAGTACAGTATAAATTCTGATTCTTCCTAGACGGGTCGCCTCCCATCTTGTTCGGCCATTTAAAGTACGGCTTATGCTTAATCTTGTCAATAATCAAGTGCACTGGTTCCTTAAAGGTCATATTCGCCTCCCCCATACGTGCATCTGGTTCTTGAATTCTCAAGTTCCCCCGGATCCTGGGCGGGTAAACGCTCTGCCAAGGATGAGTTATTGCGGGTTCTTTTCCCTTGCTTTGTAGCCGGTCATCTTCTAGCCGTTTGTATTCTTCGATGCGCCTCATCAGCTGTCTCATGTCCTCGAGGGGTTTCTTAGTTAATGATTTCTATAGTCCGAAGTCCTCGAGCAATCCCATTCTGAAAGTGCTTGCAGTTATCTTCTCGTTTCCTTCACCGATCTTGTTGTAAAGCTCCCAATACCGGCCAGCATAGCTATGAAGGGTTTCCCCCACCCTCATTTTCATGGACAGCAATGCATCTACCGGTTGTGGCTCCCGGCTACAAGTTACGAACCGGATCCGAACTACTGTATTAACTCGGCGAAGTTATGGATGGAGCCTTTCTGTAACCCATTAAACCATCTCAGAGCGGTAGGGCCAAGACTCGAGGGAAAAACCTTACAAATCAGCGCATCATTGTGAGTATGCAAGGACATCATCTGGATATAATGACTGACATGTTCTACCGGGTCAGTCTTTCCATTGTAAGAGTTGAAAGGAGGCCGCACAAATTTGTCTAGCATGGGGGCCCGCTCGATGCTAGTTGAAAACAGTGACCTTGCAGCTCTTCGTAGCGCACGGCTCATCGTGTTCATGGCCGCATTATGGGGTCGTTGTTCTTTTAAGGAATCTGAGCCTCGGTCCGCATACTCCCGTGATCGCGAACGATCTCGGTAGTGGTGGGATTCCTATGAACGCGAACACTCCCTCCTCCGACAAGATCCTCGTGAGTTAGATCATTCTCGGTGGTGATTTGATCTAGACTGATTGGACCCCGTCTCCTGACGATTTTCCCTGGTATTGGACCTTCTTTCTCGGTCGTCTTGGTTCCTTCTGCGGTGCCGATTCTCTGCTTCCAACCCCAGATCTCTCACCATCCATCGCAACCGCTCAAGTTCCTCATCCCTTTCGTCAAGTTGTCTAAGCCCTGAGGCGACGAAAACCGTTCACTGCGTTTGGAATGACCCTTCGCCTAGACCAAACCTCTCTTCTTCTCGCTCGCGATCCCTATCTTCGAGCCTTTTTTGCCTCTGTTCTCGCCAAGAGGATCCCTGAAAAGATCCTACCGAACCACTTTCAGCATCACTCCCGGAACGTCTCCCGGACATTCTCTCGGGTAAGAGTCTCGACAGAACCACAGCTGTGTAGGAGATTCCTACAGATGACGCCAATTATGCAGACTAAAGGAGGGGTAAATGGACTGGAACTCACTTGGGCTCACAACTTATTTGAATAATGGGTATAGGATTTCCCACAATGGGTGGTTCACGGCTCAGAGACTCAATGAGATCACTTTTCTTCTTCTATATGACTACCCTCCTTCTTTCACCTCCCTCTCTTTCTCTCTCTTCCTCCCCCAAATTCTTCGAAACCCCTCCTCTTCCCTTAGCTTCTCATATTTATAGCTCCAAGCTAGTGGAGAGACCATGATTACATCCTGGTTTAGTGCAATTGGAGGTCCAATGCTGTCTTCTTTAGGTGGATATTTGGTGGGAGTGACTTTGGAACTAGTTCCTGTTGGAGGAGGACGCTTGGGGGTGGAGTTTTCCAGACCCTTACCGGGCATCCGAGATATGGTCCTCTCGAGTGGTTGTTCTTTGGTGACGATGAGATTTGCCGGTCACGTTCCATTGCCGAGGAGCTGTGAGCCAACTTCTCATAGTCCGGCTAACAGGTATTGGGCTAACCAAACGGTCACGGGACACACGTCTGTGTATCTCGTGGGCCTCCATCTCGGCACCTATAAGGGGAGGTTTAGTAACCATAGGCCACTTTTTGGAACATAGGCCCAAGGCCCAGACGGCTTCGGGGCCAGGTGCCGTATAGTATTTTTTGTTACTTTTTTTTTTTTTTTTTGAGAAGTATATTTTTTGTTACTTAAGTACATTTTAAATTGTTTTATTGTACCATTTTATACTACTATATATGTAGGAACATTGTATATAAAAAATTTCCCATTCATTATATTTTTATTCGGACCCCAAGAACAGCTTCATGGTTTCATCATTAGTTGTAAATTTCTATTTAATTTGTAATATTTAATCTAAGTTATGAAATATATAATTTTTTTTTTTATTTATGTACATTTGCCTTGATTTATGTTAGGAACCTATGGGAAGAACGAACTCTTAAAAACCAGCTTGCAAGGAGGGTGCCCAAAAACTTATAATACATGGTTAAATTTACATTTAATTCATGTGAAACATTAAAATCTGATAGGAACCCCATAGTATGCCGTATGCCTTGTAGTCTCCTAATAGTTGTTGTAATACCTTTAATTAGTTAGTTAATTAAGATTATGATGAGCTAGTTAAGATTTGAGTAATGTTGAATTAACAAACCAATTATCTTAAGCCATGTGGGCCAATGATATTAGAGCTAGTTTCCTATAAATACATAATTATAATTCATCATTAGATATCATATATTGAAAAATGAAACTAGTGCATCTCTCTCTATTTCTCTATGGAGGTCTAGGTCCCTTCGAAGTGGCCCATAACAACCACTATTCCCATTAAGCATTCTTACTCTTTCACAATTTATATTCATATTCTAGCAAGTTCTAATCAAAATAGGCATATTTCATCAGACTAAATTTTCGAATTAGAATTATTTAATTTCAGCTTTTATATTAATTTCAATAATCTTGGCACCAAACTTATAATGCTAGCTAGATCTTGTAAATTTCTAGAAGTAGTGAATCATCCTAAGCTTACCTGCATAAAATCACCAATATTTGCTATCAGTGCCCCGTCCACTGGAGGCACATCAACCCATTGATTTTGGTGAAGAACTTGAAGGCCACCGATATGATCTTGCAAGAGTATGGTTAGTATATATGGGTCCGAATGTTTGGGTGCGCCTAAAGTCAATTCGGGCTCAGGGCAAATCGGATAATAATTGCACACCATAGACTCAGAACTCAAGCAATCTAACCTTTCTAAATAATCACTGCTAAGCCCCAGAGCCTCTGATAATAATTCAGATAGTATATCCTTCAGTTTGACCATGCATTTCATGAACTCAGTAATTGCCTGCCTGTAAAATAAATTCAGAAGAAAGATTAATAAAAATAATCCACTTCGATAATCCCTTCATTATTTTTTTTAAAGGTTTGATATGATTTGAAACTTATGATTTCTGATTTATGATAATTTTTTTTTAGTCTTTACTATCAAAATAAGACACCAATTAAAATTTTTCTCTTAATTAAGTAAGATTTACGTCAAAAAAATTTATTTGACTGCACGTAAGAGACTTTATAAATTGAACCCACTATAGTCATTACTTAATTACTTTATAGTTGCATATATATAGATTTACTTTGATATATAAATAAAAAATAAAAAAGAAGAATTTGGCATAAAATGTTAAGAAAGAAGGAACACTTATTGTAAACAGGTACACAAGTGTTTACTATAGTAAGATATAGAGATTTTAATTTCGAAATATGAATTTAATTTCTACATTGATTAAAATTGTTCATTGTTTTTTCATAAAAATTGTTCACTATTTTCTGTATAAACTATTTCTACGATTTTACATAAAATTATTTTCTGTTCAGCATTATTTAAGAAATTGTTCGCTCTCTTTTTTGCATAAATTATTTTCTGTTCAATATTTAAAAAATTGTTCACTGTTTTCTCATAAAACACCTAGTGAAATCGTGTTTTCTAAATTTAAACGCCAAATCTGAATGCTTTTTCATGTTTGAATTTCACAATAATCGAATATATTTTTCTGCATTGATAAAATCTGTTTCTACATTTATGAAATTTTCTCTCTGCACATCATATTTACTGTATATTCAAATNCATATTTCGAAATTAAAATCTCTATATCTTACAATGCTTCTATTTAAATAAATAAAAACATAAAAAAGCTACTTATTTTTATCTTTATGTTTATTTGTCAATTATCCTCAAGCAAAAAAAAACAAAAAAAGAAAAAATTTACACAGTACTCGAGTTTGGTAAACTCGAGTACTGTAGAAAAAAAATTTTCTGTATTTTTTTTATAAAAGGTACTCGAGCCTGGTATACTCGAGTATTTTGTTGCATGGTACTCGAGTTTACCAAGCTCGAGTACCACTTTATTTTTTTTAATCGCCAATTTCCAGCTCAGCAGCCACGGTGGAACTATAAAATAGGGTACTCGAGTTCACCAAACTCGAGTACTAGAAAAAGTGGTAGATTGCCATTTATTTCCGAAACAGTGGTTTGTTGCTAAAAATTTCAAAAAATTGTGGTATTTGGCCATTTTGGCCGTTTACTATATATATAACCTGCAAACTTGAGGCAATTCATCCTTGTCTAGTTGTTCATTTGGGAAAGCACACGCCAAAGTGTCCCTCCAATGTGCAGGTCTGGATGCATGAAAAAGAGATCCATTGCTGATATACCTCACTAGTAGACTTGTATCACGCGAGTACCACTTCATCTTCACCTCCTTGGGTTGCTCATGAAATTGTCTAATACCTTCCAACAACTCAGCCATGGTGGCACTTGGAACCCCATGATTAACCATTTTAAAGGTACCCCATGTTTCTGCTGCGGCACGTATTTCGTTGACAATCTCACTACGCTGCTCACTTCCAAAGCCTTTGAGATCAATCACTGGAACAAGTTGGGAAATATGATCACTAGCAATATTATTGGACAATGGACCTGGTAATTTCTCTGGTGGATGGATGAAAAATCTTGGAATTTTGACCACTCCAGAGTCTACTAGCCCTTTCACTCCAGCTTTTGTTTCATCAAACTCCTTCACTTCTTTAGCACGATCATAATCTGAGAACACATTATCCACAATTTCCATTCTATTTTGGTGGTGATAACAGATAGTGAAAGAGATTAGTTTGCTCTCTAATTTTAGCAACCACAATGAATTTTTTATTTTTTTTAAATGTTGGAATGAGAGAAATATTGGAACAGTTTATATGCCTGGCTAGGCTGGCTTGATTACAATACAAGTATGCTACGACAAAAAAAGACAACTTGACTTGTCTTGGAGTTAGCAACTACAGAGGTCATATTTTAAAGGAATATTCCCAACCGATGACTCATCTCATTTTGCAGGTGATTTTGTAATTTAATTTAAAGTCATATTAGAAATATTATAAGTTTTATTATATAATAACTTTTACAAACCAATATTAGTAATCACCAAAAAATAATTGTGATATTAATTTATTATTTTTAACAAAAATACTTTTATACATAAGAAAACTGCGGGTTCCACGATTTTTGAAATTCACCAATAACCATTGTCATATTAGATTGTAAATGTTATATAAAAGAATCCAGTGGGTTGGTCGAGTGGTTGGACACTTGCGATGCACGGTTTTCCTCATCAACTTATATACCATATAATTAATTTGAGAAACATTGAGTAAAAAAAAAAAATATATATATATATATATTCAATAATCATAACGATGTGATTAAATCTAGAATTAGGATATACGTGAAAAAAGTATATCATATTATCTTAATAAGGTTAAAGAAATTAAATTTGTACCTTGTGAAAGAGAAAAAAATTTGTGATAGTTTTAGCATTATAAAGTATAAACTTTGATAACCTTGTGGTTTGCAAATTATATTATTCTTGGGTGTGTTAAGACTTAAGTTTCCTATTATATTAATATACTAGTTAAAGTCCCATGCGTTGCACGGTTTTACTCATCAACTTATATACCATATAATTAATTTGAGAAACATTGAGTAAATGAATATATATATATATATAATGATGTTATTAAATCTAGAATTAGGATATACGTGAAAAAAGTATATCATATTATCTTAATAAGGTTAAAGAAATTAAAGTCATACCTTGTGAAAGAGAAAAAAATTTGTGATAGTTTAAGCATTATAAAGTATAAACTTTGATAACCTTGTGGTTTGCAAATAATATTTTCTTGGGTGTGTTCAAGACTTAAGTTTCCTATTATATTAATATACTAGTTAAAGTCCTGTGCGTTGCACGGTTTTACTCATCAACTTATATACCATATAATTAATTTGAGAAACATTGAGTAAATGAATATATATATATATATATAATGATGTGATTAAATCTAGAATTAGGATATACGTGAAAAAAGTATATCATATTATCTTAATAAGGTTAAAGAAATTAAAGTCGTACCTTGTGAAAGAGAAAAAAATTTGTGATAGTTTAAGCATTATAAAGTATAAACTTTGACAACCTTGTGGTTTGCAAATAATATTTTCTTGGGTGTGTTCAAGACTTAAGTTTCCTATTATATTAATATACTAGTTAAAGTCCCGTGCGTTGCACGGTTTTACTCATCAACTTATATACCATATAATTAATTTGAGAAACATTGAGTAAATGAAATATATATATATATATATTCAATAATCATAATGATGTTATTAAATCTAGAATTAGAATATATGTGAAAAAATTATATCATATTATCTTAATAAGGTAAAGAAATTAAAGTCGTACCTTGTGAAAGAGAAAAAAATTTGTGATAGTTTAATCATTATAAAGTATAAACTTTGATAGCCTTGTGGTTTGCAAATAATATTTTCTTGGGTGTGTTCAAGACTTAAGTTTCCTATTATATTAATATACTAGTTAAAGTCCCATACGTTGCACGGTTTTACTCATCAACTTATATACCATATAATTGATTTGAGAAACATTGAGTAAATGAATATATATATATATATATATTCAATAATCATAATGATGTGATTAAATCTAGGATTAGGATATACGTGAAAAAAGTATATCATATTATCTTAATAAGGTTAAAGAAATTAAAGTCGTACCTTGTGAAAGAGAAAAAAATTTGTGATAGTTTAAGCATTATAAAGTATTTTGATAACTTTGTGGTTTGCAAATAATATTTTCTTGGGTGTGTTCAAGACTTATTTCAAGATTAAATATAGAGGCAAAGATAGATTTAATGGTTTTTGTTTACCGGATAAGTTTGAGGCTTTTTTCGAGTGTGAGTATTGCTACAAATCTGTTGATGTTATGCTTGTAAGGGAAGCCCTATCTTCTTCCTCAATCTCATTCAATGATTTTTCTCCACAGTCTTCTGTAACCATAATATAAAAACAAAAACAAAAAAAAATAGTAGATTGAATTCTAAGTAAAAAAATTAGCAGTTTCTCAAAAAAAAAAAAAAAATAGTAGATAAAACAAAACAATTACTTAAAAATAATATATATTAAAATATATATATATAAAAAAAAAAAAAAAAAAAAAAAAAAAAAAAAAAAAAAACCTTGTAGTCTACACATGAGGCTAAGAGAGGAAGAAAAAAGAGAAGGATGAAGATAACTGATGAAATACTAATGATAATATGGAGTAGGACTTTCAACCGACAACATATATAGATTTCTCAAGGTATGGAGAAACAATTGAACTATAAAAATGGCTTTAGGGCTGGAATCTTTCGGTTCCGTAGTTTTTGGACTCCAAACTAAATCTATCTTCTTTCTTTCTCCTTAGAAGATTAAGATCGTGCGAATAAAAGAAGAAGATTAACATCATCTAGAATTTATACACTTAGAAAATTAAGATCATCCAAGGATCTGTGGCGACAAAACATAAAAAGGAAAAAAAGAAAAAGAAAAAAAGAGAGGCTATAAGATAGAATAAAAAAGTGAAGAAAAAAAAAAGTTAATGTCAATTTTTATTTACATGATTTAATATTTTTGTTCATTCTAAAGTCCATTCCGTATATTGATAATCAAGGAGTTATGTCTAAATCTGAAAAATCATGGATGAGCTAGAATTTATGTCTTAAATCAAGAAGTAGAGAATCATGATAGGAGAAAATCGTGGAGTTATATTTCAATCTTTATCAAATAGCACCTTAGTGATCTTGAACCAACGTTGGACTTTTAATTCGACATTTCCACTTAGAAAAAATAAAGAGTTTGGTTAATATACGGGTCCCTGGCTCCTGCATGATAACAGGGTTTACATTTTTTTTTTTTTTTTTTTTTTTTTGTTGGGTCTTATTTCTTATTCACAAACATATTTTATTAATAAAAATTATTGATAAGTAAAATTAAACTGTTGTTTTTATCTAAAACATGATATTGACTATTAAGTTTTGGTGTGACAAACAAAGGTTGCAATGATTTGTAAAATACTAAGGAGAAGTTGATAAGAACTGTAATTTCTATCTAACTGCAAGGCTTCTAAGCTCTTTTTATGTGTACGGATTAAAAAAAAGTATTAGATGGATTAGATTAAGAATTTAGATTGTAATCAAATTGAGATTTTTATCAACTTAGAACTTGGAGAAGAAAAATTATATATATTTTTTAAAAAATCTAAAAAAGTTTCTGCAATTTGATGCAGCCACTTGACGCAATCACGACTTCTAAGCTCAACTTTTACTATATAGTACTAGTATTATGCCCGTGCTATCCACGGCTTAATAAAATATATATATATATATATTAAAATATAAATTTTTATAATATAATATAATTTAATAACAAATAAAATAGTAATTTTTAAAAATTATAGCAAGTTTTAAATTTTTAGAAGCTCTTTGTAGTAAAATTTTAATTTGTTTACATATATGACACTTAAAAATCTTTCCATTATACTTGCTAACATGTGGAGTAGTAGAAGTGCTAACCATATATAAATTTCTTGCATATATAACCAAAAACAAATTCCATAAATTACAAAAATAAAGTATCTAGATTGCAATGTAAATGTAAATTTTACCTAAAAATTACCAGTCATAGCCTTTTTAACGTTGTCATAAGTGATGAAATAATTAGCATAATCAATTAAGAACACCAAATCAAAAAATAATATCAATAAGTAAGATGAATTGCATTATCTAAATTTTTTTAATAATTCATAGAATTTAAGTAATAATTGAACTACATTAATAGAAAAATAGAAACACAATAAAATAAAATAAAAAAGATAGCTCTTCTCACATAAATCTCCTAATTTTATATTGCAGATGAGTTCCATCCCATATAGATTTGGTGATAAAATTTCTTGTATATATGACTAAACTAAATATTCCATAAATTACAAAAAATAAATAAATAAATAAAAATAAGTATCTAGACCTTCTAGGGTACCACACTCAAAATAATTTCAAAAATAGATAAATAAAGGTACATAAAGAGAAAAAATATATATTGCATTGCAATGTAAATGTAAAAGTTTACATATGAATTACCCGTGTCTAGCCATTTTGATATTGACATTCATGTCTAGCCATTTTGATATTGCCCTCAGTGAGGAAATAATTTGCACAATCAATTAAAAACACCAAATTATTAAATATATATATATATATATATCAATAATTAAAATGAATTGCATTATCTAAAATACTTTATAAAAATAATAGAATTTAAACAATAATTGAACTACGTCAATAGAAAAATAGAAACACAATGAATAAAAAATAAAAAGAATATAGCTGTTATGAATAGAGATGAATAAATTAGAGTAAACAAATACATATAGAAGAAGAGATGAATAGAGGAAAAAAAAATTGTATGGTTCTATGAATTATTTGATATATATATATATATATGTCCACCCCACATAAAAGATGTTGATATGAACAAAAAAATAATGTTAGTTTCATTTGTGGAGGTGTGAAGTTAAAATCTAAATCTTAGAAGTCTCAAAAAAAAAAAAAAAAAAAACTATCAAATATGTACCATAACAAAAGTTAAGAAAACCCAAGAACCATATTCGAGCAACAATGGATTAAATTATAAACAAACATTATTGTAGCTTTTAGATTGAGGAAGATAGAAATTTACCTTGTAAATAAGGAAAAAATTGAAGAGAGGGATAGACTGCAGCATGCCATGTATATAGAATGAAAGTGTGAAATTGATATCATTCCCTTGTTGCAATGAAATTGATTTACGTATCATGATATCAAAATCCAATAACTGATCTACTTTAAATAGTGCTATATTCACGTGTACTTGTAAGAGAAGTAGGTTCCAGTTAAACTTTATTATATAAAATCCCATTAGGAAGATGATATTTGATTAGAAGAAACAAAATAATATAACTTTAGAATATTTATTACAAGTAATTAAGTTCTATCAATTATTTAATTATATTTTTCTTTTTTTAATTGTGTTTATCTAAATATTTATAAAAAAAAAAAAAAAAAGAAGAATAACAAATTGAGAGATCGTAGAAATAAAAAAAGGGAAAAAAAGAAGACAAACCGTAGAAATAAAAAATTGGGGAAAAAAAGAAGAATATATATATATATATATATATATATTAATGGATGAGAACAAGTTAAGTTGATACTAAATTATTAAGTTTTTGTGTCTATCAAACTTTATCCAAAGAAGTGATTTCAAATTAAAATTTTTATCAAGTTAGAAATTATAGGGAAAAAAAAAAAGATAATGTAGAAATCAAAAAATGGGGGAAAAAGAAGAATAATTTTTTTTAATGGATGAGGAGAAGTTAAGTTGATATTAAATTATTAAGTTTTGTGTCTATCAAATTTTATCCAAAGAAGTGATTTTAAATTTTTTTTGTTTTTATCAACTTAGAAATTATAGGGAAAAAAAGATAAGAACAAAAAAATATTTATTTATTTTTAAAAAATCTATAAAAAATTCTGCAATTTAGTGAAACCACTTGGCGCAACCATGACTTCTAGGCCCAACTTTTATTATATAGTATATGATATGATGTGAAAGAGTATCTATCCTCAATCAATATATATGTTTGTAATTAGGAATATTATATCNCGGCCTCAAAGTAGCTGTTTTGGGTTTAACTAAGAGCTTCACAGTTCAAGTCCAAGCACCAGCACTTTGAAAAAAACTCTCTAGACCATCGATTTACCCTGTTATAACAAAAAAAAAAAAGGTTATATAAAAGAAGTTTGTATTTCTCTCTCTTTCTTCTTCTTTTTTTTTTTTTAATGATTAGCCTAGGTGGATTTTATCCAAAAAGGAAGTTTCCTATTATATTAATATACTAGTTAAAGTTGCGATGCACGGTTTTCCTCATCAACTTATATACCATATAATTAATTTGAGAAACATTGAGTAAAAAAAAAAAATATATATATATATATATATTCAATAATCATAACGATGTGATTAAATCTAGAATTAGGATATACGTGAAAAAAGTATATCATATTATCTTAATAAGGTTAAAGAAATTAAATTTGTACCTTGTGAAAGAGAAAAAAATTTGTGATAGTTTTAGCATTATAAAGTATAAACTTTGATAACCTTGTGGTTTGCAAATTATATTTTCTTGGGTGTGTTTAAGACTTAAGTTTCCTATTATATTAATATACTAGTTAAAGTCCCATGCGTTGCACGGTTTTACTCATCAACTTATATACCATATAATTAATTTGAGAAACATTGAGTAAATGAATATATATATATATATATAATGATGTTATTAAATCTAGAATTAGGATATACGTGAAAAAAGTATATCATATTATCTTAATAAGGTTAAAGAAATTAAAGTCATACCTTGTGAAAGAGAACAAAATTTGTGATAGTTTAAGCATTATAAAGTATAAACTTTGATAACCTTGTGGTTTGCAAATAATATTTTCTTGGGTGTGTTCAAGACTTAAGTTTCCTATTATATTAATATACTAGTTAAAGTCCTGTGCGTTGCACGGTTTTACTCATCAACTTATATACCATATAATTAATTTGAGAAACATTGAGTAAATGAATATATATATATATATATAATGATGTGATTAAATCTAGAATTAGGATATACGTGAAAAAAGTATATCATATTATCTTAATAAGGTTAAAGAAATTAAAGTCGTACCTTGTGAAAGAGAAAAAAAATTTGTGATAGTTTAAGCATTATAAAGTATAAACTTTGACAACCTTGTGGTTTGCAAATAATATTTTCTTGGGTGTGTTCAAGACTTAAGTTTCCTATTATATTAATATACTAGTTAAAGTCCCGTGCGTTGCACGGTTTTACTCATCAACTTATATACCATATAATTAATTTGAGAAACATTGAGTAAATGAATATATATATATATATATTCAATAATCATAATGATGTTATTAAATCTAGAATTAGAATATATGTGAAAAAATTATATCATATTATCTTAATAAGGGTAAAGAAATTAAAGTCGTACCTTGTGAAAGAGAAAAAAATTTGTGATAGTTTAATCATTATAAAGTATAAACTTTGATAGCCTTGTGGTTTGCAAATAATATTTTCTTGGGTGTGTTCAAGACTTAAGTTTCCTATTATATTAATATACTAGTTAAAGTCCCATACGTTGCACGGTTTTACTCATCAACTTATATACCATATAATTGATTTGAGAAACATTGAGTAAATGAATGTATATATAATATATATATTCAATAATCATAATGATGTGATTAAATCTAGGATTAGGATATACGTGAAAAAAGTATATCATATTATCTTAATAAGGTTAAAGAAATTAAAGTCGTACCTTGTGAAAGAGAAAAAAATTTGTGATAGTTTAAGCATTATAAAGTATTTTGATAACTTTGTGGTTTGCAAATAATATTTTCTTGGGTGTGTTCAAGACTTATTTCAAGATTAAATATAGAGGCAAAGATAGATTTAATGGTTTTTGTTTACCGGATAAGTTTGAGGCTTTTTTCGAGTGTGAGTATTGCTACAAATCTGTTGATGTTATGCTTGTAAGGGAAGCCCTATCTTCTTCCTCAATCTCATTCAATGATTTTTCTCCACAGTCTTCTGTAACCATAATATAAAAACAAAAACAAAAAAAAATAGTAGATTGAATTCTAAGTAAAAAAATTAGCAGTTTCTCAAAAAAAAAAAAAAAATAGTAGATAAAACAAAACAATTACTTAAAAATATATATATATAAAAATATATATATATATAAAAATAAAATGTTTGTAATTAGGAATATTATATCTTGAATATTCATAAAAACCAAAAAAAAAAAAAAAAAACTGTATAGGTGGGGTCTATATTAAAGGCAAGTTAATCTAGTATACTGCAATAGTACAATGTACAAAAGAATGAGTTTATGTCTCATATTCTAAATTTCTAATAGCCTCCTCAAACACACAGAAAAATTTAGAGAGATCAACTTGAGTTTGAGTACAAGATGTCAAGATCTCGAAAATACCTTAGGGAATGTGACTTTAAGAAAATGTTTGTGAGCTGATCATGAGATTGTTATACTGTATTTTCTCCACCCTTGCTTTACATGCAAAAATCCTAGTTTAATTTCAAAAATTCCATAAATCACATTCTCAACAGTGGAATTATGGGAATGCCATAAATAATTTAATTTGGCTCACTCGAATGTTAAAATAATTAATTTTGTGAACCAAAAGTTAAAATGACCAAAATGCCCTTTTTTTTTTTTCCCAAACTTTAACTAAGTTGACCAATGGTAAAATGAATTCAAGAATTCACTTGACCACCAAATTATATTATTTTACACCAAAGTCCATATTTTCAAACATTTGTTTTTTTAAAGTTTGACCACAGTTAGGTCAACCCATATTTTACCATAATTTGACCAAAATTTAAGAAATTAAATTTCTTTTAAAATGACGTTTCACGGGTCCAGATCATAGCTAAAACGAGTAAGATACCATAAAAGTATCAAAATGTTACCCAACACTAAGAAATTTTTACCGAGTACTAATCATTGACGTTGTCATGATCAAATCTTGATCAAAAGAAGTTCGATTGGAACAAGTAAGATGTCATCAAAAAGTATAGTAGAAACCTACATCTTGGTAGTTTCTATTCGATTCACAAATATTCCAAGTCAAGAGAATTCCTCAAAATATGAAGAATGAGATTTTTGGAAAAAATGCGATCAAGTGGCTAATACCTTTTACAAGTAGGCCAACCACGTGTTATGTGGGCCAATACGGTTGGGAGGCCGACAACTAAGTCCGGGAAAGTTGATGAAAAGCTTGGGAAAATCCCTCTCTATGTACAGAATTAGCCCGGGGTGCCTACTTTGAGCGCAAATTTGAAACATGCCATGAAAATTAGACCATGATATCTTGTATTTTGGGGAAGAATTTTTCTCTAAATTCTAGTTCAAATGACATCACCGAAGCATCTCCAAATTGTCAGGATTCAACCCAACAAAATCAGAAGAAGTCACTTCTGCAAGCAGAAAGTTTTGAGCAATCATATTCCAATGCGAACAATTTTTTGATTATTACACCGAGCTTTTGAAAGTAGGATGTGAAATCTTTCCAAGGACACCAAAATTTATCAATTTGGAGGTCTAGAAGTCCTCCAAGCAAGTGTTCAAAGATGACACCTTGAAATTGGCAAAACAGTGAATTAAAATGGGTATGGGAACTAGGCACAGCCTCGGTATGCGGTGCAGCCATAGTACTCGTCTGGTCCACAAGCAGGTTTGTTTTTTATTTTTAATTTTTAATTTTTTTGCATCTATAAATTGCAGCCCCCTCCATTCAGAGCAAGGATCCCGATTTTTGGCTCACTTGACCATTTTCCTCTTTCCCAAAGACCCAAAAACACCTCCTAAGTCCTAACTCCTTCAAGAAAATTGACTCAAAAAAATAAAAAATAAATAAAAATTTCTTTCAAGAAACAACAATCAAATCCCATATCCCTTTAAGCCTCTCTCACATGTTGGTATGCTCCTTTATAGTCAAGTGAAATTGGCTTCTTTCTTGTGCTAAATTCTTTTTAATTCTTGTGTTTAATTGCTTGTTTCTTGTTTCCATATGTTATATCTTGCTTGTTTGGCTATGTTGCTTATTTATCATTACTTGGCTGTGGGCTGTGGGCTGTGGGTAGGTTCTTCATGTTGCTTTCATAAAAATCTCTTTGGTTTTCTTTGTCTCACACACACACACATTTTTCTTTTTCTCGATTCACAACATTAATTCAAATTCCATAAACTCTTATTGATTTAGGCGCTCTACAAAAACCTTTGTAGAGAAAACCCAAATCTTTTTGTCTCTCTCCTTAAACTTCCTTCTAAGCAAAAATTTCTCTTTTTTCTCTTTTGGTTTCACGCTCAATTTATGATTTTTTCCTTCTCCCCATAAGCATGGCACTTGAGCCAAAGCCTTCAAATTCTTTGTAACATTATTTATTTATAAGACTTTAATTCTTACTTTTAGTTGGATAAAAAATACATTACTTATTTGGCAATGAATAAACTTTCATTTCACTCTAAAAAATACATTTTGTTGTAGTAGCACGTGGTTATAAGCAATGAAACTCTAACACACACAACCAATGTGGGATAAATATCTTTTCTATTTTTTTGGGGAAATAATAATATTTATTAGAACACACAAACATGAAAGTAGTATATAGAGTTTTTTAAATAGGCTTATAATATATTACATAATAGAATACCACTACAAAATGGCCTAACCTTTGTAGTAGTAGCTGGGGTTATAAGAACTGAAACTCTAACACACACAACTAATCTTGGATAAATATCCTTTTTTTTTTTTAGGAAACAACAATACTTATTAGAACATATAAACATGAAAGTAGTATATAAAGTTTTTAAATAGGCTTATAATATATTATATAATCAGAGTACTACTACAAAATAGCATAACCTTTGTAGTAGTAGCCTAGGGTTATAAGGACTAAAACTCTAACACACACAACTAATGTAGGATAAATATTTATTTTTTTTAGGAAACAGTAATACTTATTAGAACACACAAACACGAAAATAGTATATAGAGCTTTTTAAACAGGCTTATAATATATTAAATAACAAGAGTACTAATACAAAATGGCCTAACCTTTGTAGTAGTAGCCTGAGGTTATAAGGACTGAAACTCTAACACACACAACCAATATGGGATAAACATCTTTTTTTTTTTAGGAAACAGTAATACTTATTAGTACACACAAACACAAAAGTAGTATATAGATTACTTCTAACTTTAAATGAATATAGATGCTAGATCGCCATAATGCAATCAACCAGCCCATTTAGGCTATCGAGTTCTATCCCGATCTTTCCATGCTAACATATTTATTATTGCATTGCATGCCCTTCCACCAAAATTTGCACGTACAACACTAAACTTGACACAGTTGTTTTAGTAACATAAAAATTATGAGTTCAAATTTGGTAAGTATGAGATTACACCTAATAATATCTCGATCAATGGCGGCTCTACATGCAAGTCAGTGTGGTCACAAGACCACCCTGACTTGCAAAAAAATGTATATATATACTTGACAAAAAATATATTATATGTTAAACAAACCCATTGTGACCACCCTAATAAAAATTTTGAACACCTTGACTTGCAAATTACAAAAATTTGGGTTCAACAAAAATAAGAGTAGTGCTACTACATTCACAACATTTTCACAATAATTTTACAACAAATATAATGTTGTAAGCTATTACTAATTCTAATTTGGGCCAAATATTAATATTATTTTTTTACCCACCAATAATAGCTTTTTGCATAAAATTTATTGTAAAAATATTGTAAACGTAACATAATTCCTGTTTTTTTTTTTTTTCTTTCTAAGCTTAAATAATAACAATAAATATTAGCTCAAATAACAATAAACAAAAACAAGATAAGACCAAACAACAACAAATGAAAAAATTATTCAACAAAAAGCCTATTATAAAACAAAAAGATAAAATTTGTAACTTGTTCAACCTATTCAATAAAAATAATTTCTAATTTTATTTTTCTTTAAAAAATGATACCAAGAAAAATATTGTGGTAATTTAAATTCCTTAGTGACCACCTTAAAAAAAAAATCCTAAAGCAGCCACTAATCTCAATAAACTCTGAGTTGGGTTGGATTTTTAGATGGATATTAGAATTGATTGAGTGTGGTTGTGCCTATTCTTTAATATGTGATATAATTATGTGAAATGTTAGGATTGGAGGGTGTACAACTTGGGTATTAAACCTGTGAGAGATCGCGCCTTTTATAGGGTATTGGGCCAAACCTACATGAATGAGTGGAGTTATGTTATTGCCTCTCAAAATTGAGGTTTAACTGATTATATTTTCCCCTTTAAATTAAGGGTTTTATAATGGAGTCGCCACCTATTTAATTATTGGGATAAATAACAAACCAAAATTTAAAAATTTCTCATTTTATTAATTTTCAATTGAATTTACATTGATTATAGGAAAATTACATGGTTTTGATCCTAGATACAATCTAAGATAAAGTACATAGTTTTGTTTCCTAGTTACAATCTAGAAATTGAAAATTATAAGGATGAATATTGGTCTATCAACCCTTGATCTAAGTTCGGAGGCTATGTTACAAGGTGAGAAGTTGTTAGGCACTTAGCTTGCCTAGTGAAACCGGTCTTCTAGACTATGGTGGATAACATTCATATCACATCATCCAATATGTTATCCATTAATTTGCATGTTGAATTCATTATGTGTGCATGTGATAAACCCTAATTCCATTTATTAAGCATTTCATTTGGATTGAAAAATAAATTCTAGCGAATATGTGTCGATGGTGATATCCTAGATTCAAGGATTTGATAGAATTATTAAACAAACATGTTTTTCATATTTTTTATGTGGATTTAAGATTAAAATTATGTTATGCATGAATATGTGATGAACAACCAAGAACATGTGAAGAACATATAAGAACAATTAAGAACATTCAAACATATTCAAGAGAATTTAAATGATTACTATCATGCTTTAATCTTAAACTCTCATCATGGCAACACAAAAAACAATTAGGGAAAGAGATTATACTTTCATGTAAGATTCATATGGTGGAGGAGGAGACTCTTGAGGGAGGTCCTAAGGGTGGAGAAAAAGCAGAGTTAGGAGAGGAAGAGTGAGTCTCAGTCAATACTTTGAGTCTCAAGAAGACCAAGATATAATAAGACTACTCAACTTCCTAGAACTTAAGAGAGAAGAGAGGGGGGTTTTTGTGTCTTGGAATGGAGGAGAGGAGGGGTTTATATAGTAGTGGTAGATAAAATATAAATGGGAGACCATTTAATGAGGGTTGACAAAGGATCATGAACCTAAACCTTATTTTAGCCTTTGGAAAAATCGGGTGTATTTTATTCAGAGATTGGTGGGAGTGAGGAGCAAGCAAAATTCAGTTTTCTCATAGTTACTATAACAACTTGTAGAGCCAACTTCAAACAAATCACATCTTACTCAATTATGATTGGAATTGTCTCATTCTTATCCTCAAATTGAAGCCCTGGATGTCTAGTTTTTGGAAAAATTAACCTCATTCATAGATTCAAAATATTCTGCGAGATATCAAGGAAATGGTGAGTAGAGGTCATTTGTTAGAAAATAATTTCAGCACAATTAATATTAATAGTCCCAAATTAGTTCCCAATTAACATTAATAGGCTACAATCACTCCTATTTTAGACTTAACTAGTTCCAAATTTACCCTAATTAAAAGATAATTTTACAAATTACTCATTGAATAATTAATGTTTAACTATCTAATTAATTAGGTGTGTGCAATGCTACCATAAAATGTAGTCCTAACCAATCAAATTATGACACATCATTAATCTCAAATTGATTGTAATTATAATCAATTGGAATCAATTGTTCATAATCACATATAGATGGACTCAATTTGTTATGGTGCATTTCGGCCATTAAAACTTGATTTTATGATAACTTTCAATCTGATGGTTCGATTAAGGCTTATGACTAATCAATTTGGTCGTTACAACATCAAGATCATTTTGGTGAAATGAGATTAAGGATCTAGTGACCAAAATCAAGATGCATATTTTCAAGGCAAAATTACCCTTTTACCCTTCATGTGAGGTTAAATGTGGGTTGCAAAATGAGGTGTCAATAGAATACCCCTCATTGATAGAGCTTGAAAAGCGAATGTCAATGTATGAAAGAGACACCTAACTTTGCAATCAGTATTTAACCATGTTGAATGTATGATGCATGCAGATAAAATGCAGACGGTTATGTTGTGGATCAAAATGTGGACCGAATCTTAGGAGAGATTGCCTATGTACCTCTTGGTGAGAAAATCAGGTCCAAACATAATTCATGCATGCAACTTTTTTTTTCTTTTTTTTTTTACTGAATAAAATATGAGTACGAGACATGCTTACCAAAGGTCAAGACAAAATAGGGATTTCGGTCGTGCCTCCTAAAGGTCTAATGGATTTGAATTTTGGACGTGCTTCTCACAGGTCCAATGAATTTGAAATTTGGACATGCTTTCTAGAGGTCCGACAGATTTGTGGAAGGCAATATTTGTGCCAATGTGTATGGGTCCTTTACCCTAGTTCCTGCAAAATAAATATTTTCAATTAGAAATAGAGTTATTCATTGAAAGAAATTTGACATACCTAGCCAATGTCCCTAATTTGGGGCATGTTGCAATGCTTGGACGAGTTCCGAGATGAATACTTAATGTTAGGCTTGCCTTTTTGTGCCGCCATCACCTTTTTGGTTTAGAAATATAAGAGAGCTAATGTAGATCCTATGGATTTTGGGAGAACTAAATTCGATCCCTTGGAGTTAGGAGAGCTACTATCAATTCTACAGCGTATAGGAGAACTAAAGTCAATCCTATGGGTTTCAGGATAACTATGGTCAATCCCTTGAAAGTAGAAGAGCTACTATTGATCCTACAGTGTATAGGAGAACTAGAGTCAATCCTATGAGCTTCGAGAGAACTAAGGTCGATCCTTTGGAGGTAGGAGAGCTACTATCGATCCTACAATATATAGGAGAACTAAGGTCGATCCTATGGGTTTCGAGAGAACTAAGGTCGGACTAAAGATTAGTTTATTATTAATTCCTCAAAGAAGAAGAAGCAGAAGATTAGCTTATTTACTTCATTTTTTGTTGGTTTTTTTCTTTAATTAGAGGGGAGTGCTCATTATCTTGTTAACTTCATCTTCTTTGTTCCTCATATAAACTGTCACAAATGGGCCTTAAATTACTAATACTCAATGATCAAAATTCAAAAGAGCGTGGTCTTTTTCAATGCTAAGTGAGAAGACAGCATCAAGAACTTTTTTGGTTGCAAACTTCAAGCAACAGGCTACCTTGAAAGTTGAAATGTTGTAGGATATTTCAAATTTTAATCCTTGCTAAAATTATATGCACCCAAATTTGAAATTATGGCTCCATCTATTGCTAAAATTAGCATTCAATTATTAGATATCAAAACATAAATGCAATATCAGGCTAGGTTCAGTGTTTTATGCATTGGATTGGTACTTCATAAATCTTATTGAACTATAAAAAATTTATCAAATGAACTAATTATATAATGTACTAGGTTTGGTGTTCTAATTTGTTCCAACTTTTTTGTTTTTCGTTTTTCTTAAGTTAACCTCTAATTAAGATCCCAACAACAATATGTGAACTTCCCTTCATACCCCTCACCCACTCCTGAAACAGAAGCGCCTCTCCTGTAAATTACACAAAATACAAGGGCATTTCCAAACACGAAATTAAAAAACTTTTGGTCCCCTACGGTACCTTCCCTCTTTCGAAAAAAGGCAGGTGACACTGACAGCAGCTCTGTCACTGTGCTGTGAAATAAACATTTTTACATTTGGACAATAATACCCCTGGCTGACTCCCTATTTTTCTTTCAAATCCCTCTCCTTTTCTTCTCCGCCGTGTACTAAGAAGCCAAAGAGACAGACAGAGAGAGTTGAGGGCTTCAGCTAGATTTCCTCACTCTTTCTCTTCAACTGAAACTATAAGGGCCAATGGCTTTCGCTTCATTTCTTGGCAGAGTTCTCTTCGCCTCTGTTTTCATTCTCTCTGCTTACCAAGAGTTAGTATTTCATATGCCATCACTTAAATTTTTTTTTTCTTCCCAAATATACTCTGTTGTGATTTTTATGAGTTCTTAGGCTTGTAATGTGTTCTTTTAGGCAAATATAATTCTGGGTTTTGAGTTTTTTTAGTTTTTGATTTGGCAATTGTTGTTGGATCTGTTAGAAATATAAGTTGCAACTCTTGGTTTGACTTTTTTTAATAATGAAGCAGGGTATAGATCTGTATTTTGTTGTCAAATATTATAATTTTAAAGGAAAGTAGATGATGGGTTTGAGTAATTGAAAGTTATAATTCAGCCATGTTTAACTAACTTCAACAATTTGGCTCATTAGGGCTACTAGTTAATAATGAGACATAATGGCTTTGATCTTCAAAGTTTGGCTACATTTGAATTTATAAGTTATAACAAACAATTGGGTCATTCAGCTCTTATTTAAATCTCTTTTGGCTTTAGGTGAAGCTGAATAAATAGTTGACCTTTACCTTTTGGGTACAAGAGACCAAATTAGATGGGCCCCTTTTCTTTTTAACCTGGGTATATTCAAATGAATCAATGGATGAATGAAATCTTTGATTTTTCTTCTTGTATAATCCGTAATTTGATAACACATTGGTTCATTTACGCCATAACTCATTAATACAGGGAAGCATCTGTTGTTCTCTGGAGTGATGGAGTCTTATACAATTTCAAGTTTGAGTTATGAACAATTGTTTATATGCAGCTAATTTACTTTTGTAGCATGGTCTTTATTTATTCTACTAAGCAGTAGTGAATGGGCATTTCTGTTTGGACGTTTTCCTTTTGTGGGCAGCTGAAGAGCTTGCCCAATATTGGGTGATACCAGCTGAAATTTTAATGTAGTAGAACATCCATTAAATTTAGGAGAAAGTATGTGGCGAATGTGTAAGTCGACAATTGAATTGTTTCTTTGATTCAGAATTTTATGGCTTGCTAGAATCCTATTCTGTTTTTGCTACCATTACTTCTTGAAGTGGGTGTAAAGAAGGCGAATCTGGGGATAAATACAATACTTGTCCAAGTATTAGGTTTGTCACATTAACTTGCAAAAAGTCCACTAAATTGGTAAGTTGGATTATTGAAGACATTTATGTGTATCAATATATGTTCAGATATTTATGCTTGCACATGATTAGATCTTTGCTAGGTCTCCTGGTATTTCCATTTTCATTTATGAGTAGGCTGCACAAAAACTTTATGGTCTGTGTGTCGTGAAATTTGGTAATTTTTTGGGACAAAATTTGGAGGGATGCATATATATAATTTTGACTCCTCTTTTATCTTCCTCCATTTTGTTTGTGCTCTTTTATGAGGGAGGTTTCTTTCCTTTACTGTTTACATTGATCCGTACTGTTTAGTTTGATGAGATACGATTAAAGAAAACAAAATATCACGTCCCAGGTCCATCACTCACTGTATCTTGAGGATGAATTTGTCCCATCTGTGCATGTGGATTGATTGAATTGTGCCTTCTCAAGCATGAATTAATTCATTTTATTTACATCTCATGTGAGCCTTAAAGATATATGGCTACACTGTGTAAGTATTTGACTAAGAAACTCATTTGTTAATGAACAAAAGAAAAATAAAGAGTGCTAAAGCCTTGAGAGTTAGCTGTGTATCTGATGGTTACATTAGAAAAATACATGGTGAATGCCAAATGAATGCTAGTGTCACAGGAATGAAAGTTGGTTGATGTTGTCTAAGGTTGGTTCTTGAATTGATTTTTGCTTGAATTGAAGTGATGAGGTCACAAAGAGGGAAGTAGGACTCATATTTTATATTAAAAAAGGGAAGTAT